>NW_027369967.1:0-39141 GCF_046119375.1 Phyllobates terribilis
TGTTTGTGCATTTACAATATTCATTGATTTTTGCCATTGAAAAACGTCCAGAAATGTTTGAAGCTACTGACTGAATGAAAGGAGCTGGCATCTCACTCCTCTTTGAATCTTCTTTATCATGCTAGGATTAACAGGAAAAAGCTAAAAATTTCAGAATTGCACGTGCAATGTGGAGATATTACTGTTTGTGCATTTACAATATTCATTGAGTTTTTGCCATTGAAAACATGTTTTCATATACCAGAAATGTTTGAAGCTACTGACTGAATGAAAGGAGCTGGCATCTCACTCTCTTTGAATCTTCTTTATCATGCTAGGATTAACAGGAAAAAGCTAAAAATTTCAGAATTTGCACCGTGCAATGTGGAGATATTACTGTTTGTGCTTTACAATATTCATTGATTTTTGCCATTGAAAAACGTCCAGAAATGTTTGAAGCTACTGACTGAATGAAAGGAGCTGGCATCTCACTCTCTTTGAATCTTCTTTATCATGCTAGGATTAACAGGAAAAAGCTAAAAATTTCAGAATTGCACCGTGCAATGTGGAGATATTACTGTTTGTGCATTTACAATATTCATTGATTTTGCCATTGAAAAAACATGTTTTTCATATACCAGAAATGTTTGAAGCTACTGACTGAATGAAAGGAGCTGGCATCTCACTCTCTTTGAATCTTCTTTATCATGCTAGGATTAACAGGAAAAAGCTAAAAATTTCAGAATTGCACTGTGCAATGTGGAGATATTACTGTTTGTGCATTTACAATATTCATTGATTTTTGCCATTGAAAAACGTCCAGAAATGTTTGAAGCTACTGACTGAATGAAAGGAGCTGGCATCTCACTCTCTTTGAATCTTCTTTATCATGCTAGGATTAACAGGAAAAAGCTAAAAATTTCAGAATTGCACCGTGCAATGTGGAGATATTACTGTTTGTGCATTTACAATATTCATTGATTTTTGCCATTGAAAAACGTCCAGAAATGTTTGAAGCTACTGACTGAATGAAAGGAGCTGGCATCTCACTCTCTTTGAATCTTCTTTATCATGCTAGGATTAACAGGAAAAAGCTAAAAATTTCAGAATTGCACCGTGCAATGTGGAGATATTACTGTTTGTGCATTTACAATATTCATTGATTTTTGCCATTGAAAAACATGTTTTTCATATACCAGAAATGTTTGAAGCTACTGACTGAATGAAAGGAGCTGGCATCTCACTCTCTTTGAATCTTCTTTATCATGCTAGGATTAGCAGGAAAAAGCTAAAAATTTCAGAATTGCACCGTGCAATGTGGAGATATTACTGTTTGTGCATTTACAATATTCATTGATTTTTGCCATTGAAAAACGTCCAGAAATGTTTGAAGCTACTGACTGAATGAAAGGAGCTGGCATCTCACTCTCTTTGAATCTTCTTTATCATGCTAGGATTAGCAGGAAAAAGCTAAAAATTTCAGAATTGCACCGTGCAATGTGGAGATATTACTGTTTGTGCATTTACAATATTCATTGATTTTTGCCATTGAAAAACATGTTTTTCATATACCAGAAATGTTTGAAGCTACTGACTGAATGAAAGGAGCTGGCATCTCACTCTCTTTGAATCTTCTTTATCATGCTAGGATTAACAGGAAAAAGCTAAAAATTTCAGAATTGCACCGTGCAATGTGGAGATATTACTGTTTGTGCATTTACAATATTCATTGATTTTTGCCATTGAAAACGTCCAGAAATGTTTGAAGCTACTGACTGAATGAAAGGAGCTGGCATCTCACTCTCTTTGAATCTTCTTTATCATGCTAGGATTAACAGGAAAAAGCTAAAAATTTCAGAATTGCACCGTGCAATGTGGAGATATTACTGTTTGTGCATTTACAATATTCATTGATTTTTGCCATTGAAAAACATGTTTTTCATATACCAGAAATGTTTGAAGCTACTGACTGAATGAAAGGAGCTGGCATCTCACTCTCTTTGAATCTTCTTTATCATGCTAGGATTAACAGGAAAAAGCTAAAAATTTCAGAATTGCACCGTGCAATGTGGAGATATTACTGTTTGTGCATTTACAATATTCATTGATTTTTGCCATTGAAAAACGTCCAGAAATGTTTGAAGCTACTGACTGAATGAAAGGAGCTGGCATCTCACTCTCTTTGAATCTTCTTTATCATGCTAGGATTAACAGGAAAAAGCTAAAAATTTCAGAATTGCACTGTGCAATGTGGAGATATTACTGTTTGTGCATTTACAATATTCATTGATTTTTGCCATTGAAAAACTGTTTTTCATATACCAGAAATGTTTGAAGCTACTGACTGAATGAAAGGAGCTGGCATCTCACTCTCTTTGAATCTTCTTTATCATGCTAGGATTAACAGGAAAAAGCTAAAAATTTCAGAATTGCACCGTGCAATGTGGAGATATTACTGTTTTGTGCATTTACAATATTCATTGATTTTTGCCATTGAAAAAACGTCCAGAAATGTTTGAAGCTACTGACTGAATGAAAGGAGCTGGCATCTCACTCTCTTTGAATCTTCTTTATCATGCTAGGATTAACAGGAAAAAGCTAAAAATTTCAGAATTGCACCGTGCAATGTGGAGATATTACTGTTTGTGCATTTACAATATTCATTGATTTTTGCCATTGAAAAACGTCCAGAAATGTTTGAAGCTACTGACTGAATGAAAGGAGCTGGCATCTCACTCTCTTTGAATCTTCTTTATCATGCTAGGATTAACAGGAAAAGCTAAAAATTTCAGAATTGCACCGTGCAATGTGGAGATATTACTGTTTGTGCATTTACAATATTCATTGATTTTTGCCATTGAAAAACGTCCAGAAATGTTTGAAGCTACTGACTGAATGAAAGGAGCTGGCATCTCACTTCTTTGAATCTTCTTTATCATGCTAGGATTAACAGGAAAAAGCTAAAAATTTCAGAATTGCACCGTGCAATGTGGAGATATTACTGTTTGTGCATTTACAATATTCATTGATTTTTGCCATTGAAAAACATGTTTTTCATATACCAGAAATGTTTGAAGCTACTGACTGAATGAAAGGAGCTGGCATCTCACTCTCTTTGAATCTTCTTTATCATGCTAGGATTAACAGGAAAAAGCAAAAAATTTCAGAATTGCACCGTGCAATGTGGAGATATTACTGTTTGTGCATTTACAATATTCATTGATTTTTGCCATTGAAAAACATGTTTTTCATATACCAGAAATGTTTGAAGCTACTGACTGAATGAAAGGAGCTGGCATCTCACTCTCTTTGAATCTTCTTTATCATGCTAGGATTAACAGGAAAAAGCTAAAAATTTCAGAATTGCACCGTGCAATGTGGAGATATTACTGTTTGTGCATTTACAATATTCATTGATTTTTGCCATTGAAAAACATGTTTTTCATATACCAGAAATGTTTGAAGCTACTGACTGAATGAAAGGAGCTGGCATCTCACTCTCTTTGAATCTTCTTTATCATGCTAGGATTAACAGGAAAAAGCTAAAAATTTCAGAATTGCACCGTGCAATGTGGAGATATTACTGTTTGTGCATTTACAATATTCATTGATTTTTGCCATTGAAAAACGTCCAGAAATGTTTGAAGCTACTGACTGAATGAAAGGAGCTGGCATCTCACTCTCTTTGAATCTTCTTTATCATGCTAGGATTAACAGGAAAAAGCTAAAAATTTCAGAATTGCACCGTGCAATGTGGAGATATTACTGTTTGTGCATTTACAATATTCATTGATTTTTGCCATTGAAAAACGTCCAGAAATGTTTGAAGCTACTGACTGAATGAAAGGAGCTGGCATCTCACCCTCTTTGAATCTTCTTTATCATGCTAGGATTAACAGGAAAAAGCTAAAAATTTCAGAATTGCACCGTGCAATGTGGAGATATTACTGTTTGTGCATTTACAATATTCATTGATTTTTGCCATTGAAAAACATGTTTTTCATATACCAGAAATGTTTGAAGCTACTGACTGAATGAAAGGAGCTGGCATCTCACTCTCTTTGAATCTTCTTTATCATGCTAGGATTAACAGGAAAAAGCTAAAAATTTCAGAATTGCACCGTGCAATGTGGAGATATTACTGTTTGTGCATTTACAATATTCATTGATTTTTGCCATTGAAAAACATGTTTTTCATATACCAGAAATGTTTGAAGCTACTGACTGAATGAAAGGAGCTGGCATCTCACTCTCTTTGAATCTTCTTTATCATGCTAGGATTAACAGGAAAAAGCTAAAAATTTCAGAATTGCACCGTGCAATGTGGAGATATTACTGTTTGTGCATTTACAATATTCATTGATTTTTGCCATTGAAAAACGTCCAGAAATGTTTGAAGCTACTGACTGAATGAAAGGAGCTGGCATCTCACTCTCTTTGAATCTTCTTTATCATGCTAGGATTAACAGGAAAAAGCTAAAAATTTCAGAATTGCACCGTGCAATGTGGAGATATTACTGTTTGTGCATTTACAATATTCATTGATTTTTGCCATTGAAAAACGTCCAGAAATGTTTGAAGCTACTGACTGAATGAAAGGAGCTGGCATCTCACTCTCTTTGAATCTTCTTTATCATGCTAGGATTAACAGGAAAAAGCTAAAAATTTCAGAATTGCACCGTGCAATGTGGAGATATTACTGTTTGTGCATTTACAATATTCATTGATTTTTGCCATTGAAAAACATGTTTTTCATATACCAGAAATGTTTGAAGCTACTGACTGAATGAAAGGAGCTGGCATCTCACTCTCTTTGAATCTTCTTTATCATGCTAGGATTAACAGGAAAAAGCTAAAAATTTCAGAATTGCACCGTGCAATGTGGAGATATTACTGTTTGTGCATTTACAATATTCATTGATTTTTGCCATTGAAAAACGTCCAGAAATGTTTGAAGCTACTGACTGAATGAAAGGAGCTGGCATCTCACTCTCTTTGAATCTTCTTTATCATGCTAGGATTAGCAGGAAAAAGCAAAAAATTTCAGAATTGCACCGTGCAATGTGGAGATATTACTGTTTGTGCATTTACAATATTCATTGATTTTTGCCATTGAAAAACATGTTTTTCATATACCAGAAATGTTTGAAGCTACTGACTGAATGAAAGGAGCTGGCATCTCACTCTCTTTGAATCTTCTTTATCATGCTAGGATTAGCAGGAAAAAGCTAAAAATTTCAGAATTGCACCGTGCAATGTGGAGATATTACTGTTTGTGCATTTACAATATTCATTGATTTTTGCCATTGAAAAACGTCCAGAAATGTTTGAAGCTACTGACTGAATGAAAGGAGCTGGCATCTCACTCTCTTTGAATCTTCTTTATCATGCTAGGATTAACAGGAAAAAGCTAAAAATTTCAGAATTGCACCGTGCAATGTGGAGATATTACTGTTTGTGCATTTACAATATTCATTGATTTTTGCCATTGAAAAACGTCCAGAAATGTTTGAAGCTACTGACTGAATGAAAGGAGCTGGCATCTCACTCTCTTTGAATCTTCTTTATCATGCTAGGATTAACAGGAAAAAGCTAAAAATTTCAGAATTGCACCGTGCAATGTGGAGATATTACTGTTTGTGCATTTACAATATTCATTGATTTTTGCCATTGAAAAACGTCCAGAAATGTTTGAAGCTACTGACTGAATGAAAGGAGCTGGCATCTCACTCTCTTTGAATCTTCTTTATCATGCTAGGATTAACAGGAAAAAGCTAAAAATTTCAGAATTGCACCGTGCAATGTGGAGATATTACTGTTTGTGCATTTACAATATTCATTGATTTTTGCCATTGAAAAACATGTTTTTCATATACCAGAAATGTTTGAAGCTACTGACTGAATGAAAGGAGCTGGCATCTCACTCTCTTTGAATCTTCTTTATCATGCTAGGATTAACAGGAAAAAGCTAAAAATTTCAGAATTGCACCGTGCAATGTGGAGATATTACTGTTTGTGCATTTACAATATTCATTGATTTTTGCCATTGAAAAACGTCCAGAAATGTTTGAAGCTACTGACTGAATGAAAGGAGCTGGCATCTCACTCTCTTTGAATCTTCTTTATCATGCTAGGATTAGCAGGAAAAAGCAAAAAATTTCAGAATTGCACCGTGCAATGTGGAGATATTACTGTTTGTGCATTTACAATATTCATTGATTTTTGCCATTGAAAAACATGTTTTTCATATACCAGAAATGTTTGAAGCTACTGACTGAATGAAAGGAGCTGGCATCTCACTCTCTTTGAATCTTCTTTATCATGCTAGGATTAGCAGGAAAAAGCTAAAAATTTCAGAATTGCACCGTGCAATGTGGAGATATTACTGTTTGTGCATTTACAATATTCATTGATTTTTGCCATTGAAAAACGTCCAGAAATGTTTGAAGCTACTGACTGAATGAAAGGAGCTGGCATCTCACTCTCTTTGAATCTTCTTTATCATGCTAGGATTAACAGGAAAAAGCTAAAAATTTCAGAATTGCACCGTGCAATGTGGAGATATTACTGTTTGTGCATTTACAATATTCATTGATTTTTGCCATTGAAAAACATGTTTTTCATATACCAGAAATGTTTGAAGCTACTGACTGAATGAAAGGAGCTGGCATCTCACTCTCTTTGAATCTTCTTTATCATGCTAGGATTAACAGGAAAAAGCTAAAAATTTCAGAATTGCACCGGGCAATGTGGAGATATTACTGTTTGTGCATTTACAATATTCATTGATTTTTGCCATTGAAAAACGTCCAGAAATGTTTGAAGCTACTGACTGAATGAAAGGAGCTGGCATCTCACTCTCTTTGAATCTTCTTTATCATGCTAGGATTAACAGGAAAAAGCTAAAAATTTCAGAATTGCACCGTGCAATGTGGAGATATTACTGTTTGTGCATTTACAATATTCATTGATTTTTGCCATTGAAAAACGTCCAGAAATGTTTGAAGCTACTGACTGAATGAAAGGAGCTGGCATCTCACTCTCTTTGAATCTTATTTATCATGCTAGGATTAACAGGAAAAAGCTAAAAATTTCAGAATTGCACCGTGCAATGTGGAGATATTACTGTTTGTGCATTTACAATATTCATTGATTTTTGCCATTGAAAAACATGTTTTTCATATACCAGAAATGTTTGAAGCTACTGACTGAATGAAAGGAGCTGGCATCTCACTCTCTTTGAATCTTCTTTATCATGCTAGGATTAGCAGGAAAAAGCTAAAAATTTCAGAATTGCACCGTGCAATGTGGAGATATTACTGTTTGTGCATTTACAATATTCATTGATTTTTGCCATTGAAAAACGTCCAGAAATGTTTGAAGCTACTGACTGAATGAAAGGAGCTGGCATCTCACTCTCTTTGAATCTTCTTTATCATGCTAGGATTAACAGGAAAAAGCTAAAAATTTCAGAATTGCACCGTGCAATGTGGAGATATTACTGTTTGTGCATTTACAATATTCATTGATTTTTGCCATTGAAAAACGTCCAGAAATGTTTGAAGCTACTGACTGAATGAAAGGAGCTGGCATCTCACTCTCTTTGAATCTTCTTTATCATGCTAGGATTAACAGGAAAAAGCTAAAAATTTCAGAATTGCACCGTGCAATGTGGAGATATTACTGTTTGTGCATTTACAATATTCATTGATTTTTGCCATTGAAAAACATGTTTTTCATATACCAGAAATGTTTGAAGCTACTGACTGAATGAAAGGAGCTGGCATCTCACTCTCTTTGAATCTTCTTTATCATGCTAGGATTAACAGGAAAAAGCTAAAAATTTCAGAATTGCACCGTGCAATGTGGAGATATTACTGTTTGTGCATTTACAATATTCATTGATTTTTGCCATTGAAAAACGTCCAGAAATGTTTGAAGCTACTGACTGAATGAAAGGAGCTGGCATCTCACTCTCTTTGAATCTTCTTTATCATGCTAGGATTAACAGGAAAAAGCTAAAAATTTCAGAATTGCACCGTGCAATGTGGAGATATTACTGTTTGTGCATTTACAATATTCATTGATTTTTGCCATTGAAAAACGTCCAGAAATGTTTGAAGCTACTGACTGAATGAAAGGAGCTGGCATCTCACTCTCTTTGAATCTTCTTTATCATGCTAGGATTAGCAGGAAAAAGCAAAAAATTTCAGAATTGCACCGTGCAATGTGGAGATATTACTGTTTGTGCATTTACAATATTCATTGATTTTTGCCATTGAAAAACATGTTTTTCATATACCAGAAATGTTTGAAGCTACTGACTGAATGAAAGGAGCTGGCATCTCACTCTCTTTGAATCTTCTTTATCATGCTAGGATTAGCAGGAAAAAGCTAAAAATTTCAGAATTGCACCGTGCAATGTGGAGATATTACTGTTTGTGCATTTACAATATTCATTGATTTTTGCCATTGAAAAACGTCCAGAAATGTTTGAAGCTACTGACTGAATGAAAGGAGCTGGCATCTCACTCTCTTTGAATCTTCTTTATCATGCTAGGATTAACAGGAAAAAGCTAAAAATTTCAGAATTGCACCGTGCAATGTGGAGATATTACTGTTTGTGCATTTACAATATTCATTGATTTTTGCCATTGAAAAACATGTTTTTCATATACCAGAAATGTTTGAAGCTACTGACTGAATGAAAGGAGCTGGCATCTCACTCTCTTTGAATCTTCTTTATCATGCTAGGATTAACAGGAAAAAGCTAAAAATTTCAGAATTGCACCGGGCAATGTGGAGATATTACTGTTTGTGCATTTACAATATTCATTGATTTTTGCCATTGAAAAACGTCCAGAAATGTTTGAAGCTACTGACTGAATGAAAGGAGCTGGCATCTCACTCTCTTTGAATCTTCTTTATCATGCTAGGATTAACAGGAAAAAGCTAAAAATTTCAGAATTGCACCGTGCAATGTGGAGATATTACTGTTTGTGCATTTACAATATTCATTGATTTTTGCCATTGAAAAACGTCCAGAAATGTTTGAAGCTACTGACTGAATGAAAGGAGCTGGCATCTCACTCTCTTTGAATCTTATTTATCATGCTAGGATTAACAGGAAAAAGCTAAAAATTTCAGAATTGCACCGTGCAATGTGGAGATATTACTGTTTGTGCATTTACAATATTCATTGATTTTTGCCATTGAAAAACATGTTTTTCATATACCAGAAATGTTTGAAGCTACTGACTGAATGAAAGGAGCTGGCATCTCACTCTCTTTGAATCTTCTTTATCATGCTAGGATTAGCAGGAAAAAGCTAAAAATTTCAGAATTGCACCGTGCAATGTGGAGATATTACTGTTTGTGCATTTACAATATTCATTGATTTTTGCCATTGAAAAACGTCCAGAAATGTTTGAAGCTACTGACTGAATGAAAGGAGCTGGCATCTCACTCTCTTTGAATCTTCTTTATCATGCTAGGATTAACAGGAAAAAGCTAAAAATTTCAGAATTGCACCGTGCAATGTGGAGATATTACTGTTTGTGCATTTACAATATTCATTGATTTTTGCCATTGAAAAACGTCCAGAAATGTTTGAAGCTACTGACTGAATGAAAGGAGCTGGCATCTCACTCTCTTTGAATCTTCTTTATCATGCTAGGATTAACAGGAAAAAGCTAAAAATTTCAGAATTGCACCGTGCAATGTGGAGATATTACTGTTTGTGCATTTACAATATTCATTGATTTTTGCCATTGAAAAACATGTTTTTCATATACCAGAAATGTTTGAAGCTACTGACTGAATGAAAGGAGCTGGCATCTCACTCTCTTTGAATCTTCTTTATCATGCTAGGATTAACAGGAAAAAGCTAAAAATTTCAGAATTGCACCGTGCAATGTGGAGATATTACTGTTTGTGCATTTACAATATTCATTGATTTTTGCCATTGAAAAACGTCCAGAAATGTTTGAAGCTACTGACTGAATGAAAGGAGCTGGCATCTCACTCTCTTTGAATCTTCTTTATCATGCTAGGATTAACAGGAAAAAGCTAAAAATTTCAGAATTGCACCGTGCAATGTGGAGATATTACTGTTTGTGCATTTACAATATTCATTGATTTTTGCCATTGAAAAACGTCCAGAAATGTTTGAAGCTACTGACTGAATGAAAGGAGCTGGCATCTCACTCTCTTTGAATCTTCTTTATCATGCTAGGATTAACAGGAAAAAGCTAAAAATTTCAGAATTGCACCGTGCAATGTGGAGATATTACTGTTTGTGCATTTACAATATTCATTGATTTTTGCCATTGAAAAACGTCCAGAAATGTTTGAAGCTACTGACTGAATGAAAGGAGCTGGCATCTCACTCTCTTTGAATCTTCTTTATCATGCTAGGATTAACAGGAAAAAGCTAAAAATTTCAGAATTGCACCGTGCAATGTGGAGATATTACTGTTTGTGCATTTACAATATTCATTGATTTTTGCCATTGAAAAACGTCCAGAAATGTTTGAAGCTACTGACTGAATGAAAGGAGCTGGCATCTCACTCTCTTTGAATCTTCTTTATCATGCTAGGATTAACAGGAAAAAGCTAAAAATTTCAGAATTGCACCGTGCAATGTGGAGATATTACTGTTTGTGCATTTACAATATTCATTGATTTTTGCCATTGAAAAACATGTTTTTCATATACCAGAAATGTTTGAAGCTACTGACTGAATGAAAGGAGCTGGCATCTCACTCTCTTTGAATCTTCTTTATCATGCTAGGATTAACAGGAAAAAGCTAAAAATTTCAGAATTGCACCGTGCAATGTGGAGATATTACTGTTTGTGCATTTACAATATTCATTGATTTTTGCCATTGAAAAACATGTTTTTCATATACCAGAAATGTTTGAAGCTACTGACTGAATGAAAGGAGCTGGCATCTCACTCTCTTTGAATCTTCTTTATCATGCTAGGATTAGCAGGAAAAAGCAAAAAATTTCAGAATTGCACCGTGCAATGTGGAGATATTACTGTTTGTGCATTTACAATATTCATTGATTTTTGCCATTGAAAAACATGTTTTTCATATACCAGAAATGTTTGAAGCTACTGACTGAATGAAAGGAGCTGGCATCTCACTCTCTTTGAATCTTCTTTATCATGCTAGGATTAACAGGAAAAAGCAAAAAATTTCAGAATTGCACCGTGCAATGTGGAGATATTACTGTTTGTGCATTTACAATATTCATTGATTTTTGCCATTGAAAAACGTCCAGAAATGTTTGAAGCTACTGACTGAATGAAAGGAGCTGGCATCTCACTCTCTTTGAATCTTCTTTATCATGCTAGGATTAGCAGGAAAAAGCAAAAAATTTCAGAATTGCACCGTGCAATGTGGAGATATTACTGTTTGTGCATTTACAATATTCATTGATTTTTGCCATTGAAAAACATGTTTTTCATATACCAGAAATGTTTGAAGCTACTGACTGAATGAAAGGAGCTGGCATCTCACTCTCTTTGAATCTTCTTTATCATGCTAGGATTAACAGGAAAAAGCTAAAAATTTCAGAATTGCACCGTGCAATGTGGAGATATTACTGTTTGTGCATTTACAATATTCATTGATTTTTGCCATTGAAAAACGTCCAGAAATGTTTGAAGCTACTGACTGAATGAAAGGAGCTGGCATCTCACTCTCTTTGAATCTTCTTTATCATGCTAGGATTAGCAGGAAAAAGCTAAAAATTTCAGAATTGCACCGTGCAATGTGGAGATATTACTGTTTGTGCATTTACAATATTCATTGATTTTTGCCATTGAAAAACATGTTTTTCATATACCAGAAATGTTTGAAGCTACTGACTGAATGAAAGGAGCTGGCATCTCACTCTCTTTGAATCTTCTTTATCATGCTAGGATTAACAGGAAAAAGCTAAAAATTTCAGAATTGCACCGTGCAATGTGGAGATATTACTGTTTGTGCATTTACAATATTCATTGATTTTTGCCATTGAAAAACGTCCAGAAATGTTTGAAGCTACTGACTGAATGAAAGGAGCTGGCATCTCACTCTCTTTGAATCTTCTTTATCATGCTAGGATTAACAGGAAAAAGCTAAAAATTTCAGAATTGCACCGTGCAATGTGGAGATATTACTGTTTGTGCATTTACAATATTCATTGATTTTTGCCATTGAAAAACGTCCAGAAATGTTTGAAGCTACTGACTGAATGAAAGGAGCTGGCATCTCACTCTCTTTGAATCTTCTTTATCATGCTAGGATTAACAGGAAAAAGCTAAAAATTTCAGAATTGCACCGTGCAATGTGGAGATATTACTGTTTGTGCATTTACAATATTCATTGATTTTTGCCATTGAAAAACGTCCAGAAATGTTTGAAGCTACTGACTGAATGAAAGGAGCTGGCATCTCACTCTCTTTGAATCTTCTTTATCATGCTAGGATTAACAGGAAAAAGCTAAAAATTTCAGAATTGCACCGTGCAATGTGGAGATATTACTGTTTGTGCATTTACAATATTCATTGATTTTTGCCATTGAAAAACGTCCAGAAATGTTTGAAGCTACTGACTGAATGAAAGGAGCTGGCATCTCACTCTCTTTGAATCTTCTTTATCATGCTAGGATTAACAGGAAAAAGCTAAAAATTTCAGAATTGCACCGTGCAATGTGGAGATATTACTGTTTGTGCATTTACAATATTCATTGATTTTTGCCATTGAAAAACATGTTTTTCATATACCAGAAATGTTTGAAGCTACTGACTGAATGAAAGGAGCTGGCATCTCACTCTCTTTGAATCTTCTTTATCATGCTAGGATTAACAGGAAAAAGCTAAAAATTTCAGAATTGCACCGTGCAATGTGGAGATATTACTGTTTGTGCATTTACAATATTCATTGATTTTTGCCATTGAAAAACATGTTTTTCATATACCAGAAATGTTTGAAGCTACTGACTGAATGAAAGGAGCTGGCATCTCACTCTCTTTGAATCTTCTTTATCATGCTAGGATTAGCAGGAAAAAGCAAAAAATTTCAGAATTGCACCGTGCAATGTGGAGATATTACTGTTTGTGCATTTACAATATTCATTGATTTTTGCCATTGAAAAACATGTTTTTCATATACCAGAAATGTTTGAAGCTACTGACTGAATGAAAGGAGCTGGCATCTCACTCTCTTTGAATCTTCTTTATCATGCTAGGATTAACAGGAAAAAGCAAAAAATTTCAGAATTGCACCGTGCAATGTGGAGATATTACTGTTTGTGCATTTACAGTATTCATTGATTTTTGCCATTGAAAAACGTCCAGAAATGTTTGAAGCTACTGACTGAATGAAAGGAGCTGGCATCTCACTCTCTTTGAATCTTCTTTATCATGCTAGGATTAGCAGGAAAAAGCAAAAAATTTCAGAATTGCACCGTGCAATGTGGAGATATTACTGTTTGTGCATTTACAATATTCATTGATTTTTGCCATTGAAAAACATGTTTTTCATATACCAGAAATGTTTGAAGCTACTGACTGAATGAAAGGAGCTGGCATCTCACTCTCTTTGAATCTTCTTTATCATGCTAGGATTAACAGGAAAAAGCTAAAAATTTCAGAATTGCACCGTGCAATGTGGAGATATTACTGTTTGTGCATTTACAATATTCATTGATTTTTGCCATTGAAAAACGTCCAGAAATGTTTGAAGCTACTGACTGAATGAAAGGAGCTGGCATCTCACTCTCTTTGAATCTTCTTTATCATGCTAGGATTAGCAGGAAAAAGCTAAAAATTTCAGAATTGCACCGTGCAATGTGGAGATATTACTGTTTGTGCATTTACAATATTCATTGATTTTTGCCATTGAAAAACATGTTTTTCATATACCAGAAATGTTTGAAGCTACTGACTGAATGAAAGGAGCTGGCATCTCACTCTCTTTGAATCTTCTTTATCATGCTAGGATTAACAGGAAAAAGCTAAAAATTTCAGAATTGCACCGTGCAATGTGGAGATATTACTGTTTGTGCATTTACAATATTCATTGATTTTTGCCATTGAACAACGTCCAGAAATGTTTGAAGCTACTGACTGAATGAAAGGAGCTGGCATCTCACTCTCTTTGAATCTTCTTTATCATGCTAGGATTAGCAGGAAAAAGCTAAAAATTTCAGAATTGCACCGTGCAATGTGGAGATATTACTGTTTGTGCATTTACAATATTCATTGATTTTTGCCATTGAAAAACATGTTTTTCATATACCAGAAATGTTTGAAGCTACTGACTGAATGAAAGGAGCTGGCATCTCACTCTCTTTGAATCTTCTTTATCATGCTAGGATTAACAGGAAAAAGCTAAAAATTTCAGAATTGCACCGTGCAATGTGGAGATATTACTGTTTGTGCATTTACAATATTCATTGATTTTTGCCATTGAAAAACATGTTTTTCATATACCAGAAATGTTTGAAGCTACTGACTGAATGAAAGGAGCTGGCATCTCACTCTCTTTGAATCTTCTTTATCATGCTAGGATTAACAGGAAAAAGCTAAAAATTTCAGAATTGCACCGTGCAATGTGGAGATATTACTGTTTGTGCATTTACAATATTCATTGATTTTTGCCATTGAAAAACGTCCAGAAATGTTTGAAGCTACTGACTGAATGAAAGGAGCTGGCATCTCACTCTCTTTGAATCTTCTTTATCATGCTAGGATTAACAGGAAAAAGCTAAAAATTTCAGAATTGCACCGTGCAATGTGGAGATATTACTGTTTGTGCATTTACAATATTCATTGATTTTTGCCATTGAAAAACATGTTTTTCATATACCAGAAATGTTTGAAGCTACTGACTGAATGAAAGGAGCTGGCATCTCACTCTCTTTGAATCTTCTTTATCATGCTAGGATTAACAGGAAAAAGCTAAAAATTTCAGAATTGCACCGTGCAATGTGGAGATATTACTGTTTGTGCATTTACAATATTCATTGATTTTTGCCATTGAAAAACGTCCAGAAATGTTTGAAGCTACTGACTGAATGAAAGGAGCTGGCATCTCACTCTCTTTGAATCTTCTTTATCATGCTAGGATTAACAGGAAAAAGCTAAAAATTTCAGAATTGCACCGTGCAATGTGGAGATATTACTGTTTGTGCATTTACAATATTCATTGATTTTTGCCATTGAAAAACGTCCAGAAATGTTTGAAGCTACTGACTGAATGAAAGGAGCTGGCATCTCACTCTCTTTGAATCTTCTTTATCATGCTAGGATTAACAGGAAAAAGCTAAAAATTTCAGAATTGCACCGTGCAATGTGGAGATATTACTGTTTGTGCATTTACAATATTCATTGATTTTTGCCATTGAAAAACGTCCAGAAATGTTTGAAGCTACTGACTGAATGAAAGGAGCTGGCATCTCACTCTCTTTGAATCTTCTTTATCATGCTAGGATTAACAGGAAAAAGCTAAAAATTTCAGAATTGCACCGTGCAATGTGGAGATATTACTGTTTGTGCATTTACAATATTCATTGATTTTTGCCATTGAAAAACGTCCAGAAATGTTTGAAGCTACTGACTGAATGAAAGGAGCTGGCATCTCACTCTCTTTGAATCTTCTTTATCATGCTAGGATTAACAGGAAAAAGCTAAAAATTTCAGAATTGCACCGTGCAATGTGGAGATATTACTGTTTGTGCATTTACAATATTCATTGATTTTTGCCATTGAAAAACATGTTTTTCATATACCAGAAATGTTTGAAGCTACTGACTGAATGAAAGGAGCTGGCATCTCACTCTCTTTGAATCTTCTTTATCATGCTAGGATTAGCAGGAAAAAGCAAAAAATTTCAGAATTGCACCGTGCAATGTGGAGATATTACTGTTTGTGCATTTACAATATTCATTGATTTTTGCCATTGAAAAACATGTTTTTCATATACCAGAAATGTTTGAAGCTACTGACTGAATGAAAGGAGCTGGCATCTCACTCTCTTTGAATCTTCTTTATCATGCTAGGATTAACAGGAAAAAGCAAAAAATTTCAGAATTGCACCGTGCAATGTGGAGATATTACTGTTTGTGCATTTACAGTATTCATTGATTTTTGCCATTGAAAAACGTCCAGAAATGTTTGAAGCTACTGACTGAATGAAAGGAGCTGGCATCTCACTCTCTTTGAATCTTCTTTATCATGCTAGGATTAGCAGGAAAAAGCAAAAAATTTCAGAATTGCACCGTGCAATGTGGAGATATTACTGTTTGTGCATTTACAATATTCATTGATTTTTGCCATTGAAAAACATGTTTTTCATATACCAGAAATGTTTGAAGCTACTGACTGAATGAAAGGAGCTGGCATCTCACTATCTTTGAATCTTCTTTATCATGCTAGGATTAACAGGAAAAAGCTAAAAATTTCAGAATTGCACCGTGCAATGTGGAGATATTACTGTTTGTGCATTTACAATATTCATTGATTTTTGCCATTGAAAAACGTCCAGAAATGTTTGAAGCTACTGACTGAATGAAAGGAGCTGGCATCTCACTCTCTTTGAATCTTCTTTATCATGCTAGGATTAGCAGGAAAAAGCTAAAAATTTCAGAATTGCACCGTGCAATGTGGAGATATTACTGTTTGTGCATTTACAATATTCATTGATTTTTGCCATTGAAAAACATGTTTTTCATATACCAGAAATGTTTGAAGCTACTGACTGAATGAAAGGAGCTGGCATCTCACTCTCTTTGAATCTTCTTTATCATGCTAGGATTAACAGGAAAAAGCTAAAAATTTCAGAATTGCACCGTGCAATGTGGAGATATTACTGTTTGTGCATTTACAATATTCATTGATTTTTGCCATTGAAAAACGTCCAGAAATGTTTGAAGCTACTGACTGAATGAAAGGAGCTGGCATCTCACTCTCTTTGAATCTTCTTTATCATGCTAGGATTAGCAGGAAAAAGCTAAAAATTTCAGAATTGCACCGTGCAATGTGGAGATATTACTGTTTGTGCATTTACAATATTCATTGATTTTTGCCATTGAAAAACATGTTTTTCATATACCAGAAATGTTTGAAGCTACTGACTGAATGAAAGGAGCTGGCATCTCACTCTCTTTGAATCTTCTTTATCATGCTAGGATTAACAGGAAAAAGCTAAAAATTTCAGAATTGCACCGTGCAATGTGGAGATATTACTGTTTGTGCATTTACAATATTCATTGATTTTTGCCATTGAAAAACATGTTTTTCATATACCAGAAATGTTTGAAGCTACTGACTGAATGAAAGGAGCTGGCATCTCACTCTCTTTGAATCTTCTTTATCATGCTAGGATTAACAGGAAAAAGCTAAAAATTTCAGAATTGCACCGTGCAATGTGGAGATATTACTGTTTGTGCATTTACAATATTCATTGATTTTTGCCATTGAAAAACGTCCAGAAATGTTTGAAGCTACTGACTGAATGAAAGGAGCTGGCATCTCACTCTCTTTGAATCTTCTTTATCATGCTAGGATTAACAGGAAAAAGCTAAAAATTTCAGAATTGCACCGTGCAATGTGGAGATATTACTGTTTGTGCATTTACAATATTCATTGATTTTTGCCATTGAAAAACATGTTTTTCATATACCAGAAATGTTTGAAGCTACTGACTGAATGAAAGGAGCTGGCATCTCACTCTCTTTGAATCTTCTTTATCATGCTAGGATTAACAGGAAAAAGCTAAAAATTTCAGAATTGCACCGTGCAATGTGGAGATATTACTGTTTGTGCATTTACAATATTCATTGATTTTTGCCATTGAAAAACGTCCAGAAATGTTTGAAGCTACTGACTGAATGAAAGGAGCTGGCATCTCACTCTCTTTGAATCTTCTTTATCATGCTAGGATTAACAGGAAAAAGCTAAAAATTTCAGAATTGCACCGTGCAATGTGGAGATATTACTGTTTGTGCATTTACAATATTCATTGATTTTTGCCATTGAAAAACGTCCAGAAATGTTTGAAGCTACTGACTGAATGAAAGGAGCTGGCATCTCACTCTCTTTGAATCTTCTTTATCATGCTAGGATTAACAGGAAAAAGCTAAAAATTTCAGAATTGCACCGTGCAATGTGGAGATATTACTGTTTGTGCATTTACAATATTCATTGATTTTTGCCATTGAAAAACGTCCAGAAATGTTTGAAGCTACTGACTGAATGAAAGGAGCTGGCATCTCACTCTCTTTGAATCTTCTTTATCATGCTAGGATTAACAGGAAAAAGCTAAAAATTTCAGAATTGCACCGTGCAATGTGGAGATATTACTGTTTGTGCATTTACAATATTCATTGATTTTTGCCATTGAAAAACGTCCAGAAATGTTTGAAGCTACTGACTGAATGAAAGGAGCTGGCATCTCACTCTCTTTGAATCTTCTTTATCATGCTAGGATTAACAGGAAAAAGCTAAAAATTTCAGAATTGCACCGTGCAATGTGGAGATATTACTGTTTGTGCATTTACAATATTCATTGATTTTTGCCATTGAAAAACATGTTTTTCATATACCAGAAATGTTTGAAGCTACTGACTGAATGAAAGGAGCTGGCATCTCACTCTCTTTGAATCTTCTTTATCATGCTAGGATTAACAGGAAAAAGCTAAAAATTTCAGAATTGCACCGTGCAATGTGGAGATATTACTGTTTGTGCATTTACAATATTCATTGATTTTTGCCATTGAAAAACATGTTTTTCATATACCAGAAATGTTTGAAGCTACTGACTGAATGAAAGGAGCTGGCATCTCACTCTCTTTGAATCTTCTTTATCATGCTAGGATTAGCAGGAAAAAGCAAAAAATTTCAGAATTGCACCGTGCAATGTGGAGATATTACTGTTTGTGCATTTACAATATTCATTGATTTTTGCCATTGAAAAACATGTTTTTCATATACCAGAAATGTTTGAAGCTACTGACTGAATGAAAGGAGCTGGCATCTCACTCTCTTTGAATCTTCTTTATCATGCTAGGATTAACAGGAAAAAGCAAAAAATTTCAGAATTGCACCGTGCAATGTGGAGATATTACTGTTTGTGCATTTACAATATTCATTGATTTTTGCCATTGAAAAACGTCCAGAAATGTTTGAAGCTACTGACTGAATGAAAGGAGCTGGCATCTCACTCTCTTTGAATCTTCTTTATCATGCTAGGATTAGCAGGAAAAAGCAAAAAATTTCAGAATTGCACCGTGCAATGTGGAGATATTACTGTTTGTGCATTTACAATATTCATTGATTTTTGCCATTGAAAAACATGTTTTTCATATACCAGAAATGTTTGAAGCTACTGACTGAATGAAAGGAGCTGGCATCTCACTCTCTTTGAATCTTCTTTATCATGCTAGGATTAACAGGAAAAAGCTAAAAATTTCAGAATTGCACCGTGCAATGTGGAGATATTACTGTTTGTGCATTTACAATATTCATTGATTTTTGCCATTGAAAAACGTCCAGAAATGTTTGAAGCTACTGACTGAATGAAAGGAGCTGGCATCTCACTCTCTTTGAATCTTCTTTATCATGCTAGGATTAGCAGGAAAAAGCTAAAAATTTCAGAATTGCACCGTGCAATGTGGAGATATTACTGTTTGTGCATTTACAATATTCATTGATTTTTGCCATTGAAAAACATGTTTTTCATATACCAGAAATGTTTGAAGCTACTGACTGAATGAAAGGAGCTGGCATCTCACTCTCTTTGAATCTTCTTTATCATGCTAGGATTAACAGGAAAAAGCTAAAAATTTCAGAATTGCACCGTGCAATGTGGAGATATTACTGTTTGTGCATTTACAATATTCATTGATTTTTGCCATTGAAAAACGTCCAGAAATGTTTGAAGCTACTGACTGAATGAAAGGAGCTGGCATCTCACTCTCTTTGAATCTTCTTTATCATGCTAGGATTAACAGGAAAAAGCTAAAAATTTCAGAATTGCACCGTGCAATGTGGAGATATTACTGTTTGTGCATTTACAATATTCATTGATTTTTGCCATTGAAAAACGTCCAGAAATGTTTGAAGCTACTGACTGAATGAAAGGAGCTGGCATCTCACTCTCTTTGAATCTTCTTTATCATGCTAGGATTAACAGGAAAAAGCTAAAAATTTCAGAATTGCACCGTGCAATGTGGAGATATTACTGTTTGTGCATTTACAATATTCATTGATTTTTGCCATTGAAAAACGTCCAGAAATGTTTGAAGCTACTGACTGAATGAAAGGAGCTGGCATCTCACTCTCTTTGAATCTTCTTTATCATGCTAGGATTAACAGGAAAAAGCTAAAAATTTCAGAATTGCACCGTGCAATGTGGAGATATTACTGTTTGTGCATTTACAATATTCATTGATTTTTGCCATTGAAAAACGTCCAGAAATGTTTGAAGCTACTGACTGAATGAAAGGAGCTGGCATCTCACTCTCTTTGAATCTTCTTTATCATGCTAGGATTAACAGGAAAAAGCTAAAAATTTCAGAATTGCACCGTGCAATGTGGAGATATTACTGTTTGTGCATTTACAATATTCATTGATTTTTGCCATTGAAAAACATGTTTTTCATATACCAGAAATGTTTGAAGCTACTGACTGAATGAAAGGAGCTGGCATCTCACTCTCTTTGAATCTTCTTTATCATGCTAGGATTAACAGGAAAAAGCTAAAAATTTCAGAATTGCACCGTGCAATGTGGAGATATTACTGTTTGTGCATTTACAATATTCATTGATTTTTGCCATTGAAAAACATGTTTTTCATATACCAGAAATGTTTGAAGCTACTGACTGAATGAAAGGAGCTGGCATCTCACTCTCTTTGAATCTTCTTTATCATGCTAGGATTAGCAGGAAAAAGCAAAAAATTTCAGAATTGCACCGTGCAATGTGGAGATATTACTGTTTGTGCATTTACAATATTCATTGATTTTTGCCATTGAAAAACATGTTTTTCATATACCAGAAATGTTTGAAGCTACTGACTGAATGAAAGGAGCTGGCATCTCACTCTCTTTGAATCTTCTTTATCATGCTAGGATTAACAGGAAAAAGCAAAAAATTTCAGAATTGCACCGTGCAATGTGGAGATATTACTGTTTGTGCATTTACAGTATTCATTGATTTTTGCCATTGAAAAACGTCCAGAAATGTTTGAAGCTACTGACTGAATGAAAGGAGCTGGCATCTCACTCTCTTTGAATCTTCTTTATCATGCTAGGATTAGCAGGAAAAAGCAAAAAATTTCAGAATTGCACCGTGCAATGTGGAGATATTACTGTTTGTGCATTTACAATATTCATTGATTTTTGCCATTGAAAAACATGTTTTTCATATACCAGAAATGTTTGAAGCTACTGACTGAATGAAAGGAGCTGGCATCTCACTCTCTTTGAATCTTCTTTATCATGCTAGGATTAACAGGAAAAAGCTAAAAATTTCAGAATTGCACCGTGCAATGTGGAGATATTACTGTTTGTGCATTTACAATATTCATTGATTTTTGCCATTGAAAAACGTCCAGAAATGTTTGAAGCTACTGACTGAATGAAAGGAGCTGGCATCTCACTCTCTTTGAATCTTCTTTATCATGCTAGGATTAGCAGGAAAAAGCTAAAAATTTCAGAATTGCACCGTGCAATGTGGAGATATTACTGTTTGTGCATTTACAATATTCATTGATTTTTGCCATTGAAAAACATGTTTTTCATATACCAGAAATGTTTGAAGCTACTGACTGAATGAAAGGAGCTGGCATCTCACTCTCTTTGAATCTTCTTTATCATGCTAGGATTAACAGGAAAAAGCTAAAAATTTCAGAATTGCACCGTGCAATGTGGAGATATTACTGTTTGTGCATTTACAATATTCATTGATTTTTGCCATTGAAAAACGTCCAGAAATGTTTGAAGCTACTGACTGAATGAAAGGAGCTGGCATCTCACTCTCTTTGAATCTTCTTTATCATGCTAGGATTAGCAGGAAAAAGCTAAAAATTTCAGAATTGCACCGTGCAATGTGGAGATATTACTGTTTGTGCATTTACAATATTCATTGATTTTTGCCATTGAAAAACATGTTTTTCATATACCAGAAATGTTTGAAGCTACTGACTGAATGAAAGGAGCTGGCATCTCACTCTCTTTGAATCTTCTTTATCATGCTAGGATTAACAGGAAAAAGCTAAAAATTTCAGAATTGCACCGTGCAATGTGGAGATATTACTGTTTGTGCATTTACAATATTCATTGATTTTTGCCATTGAAAAACATGTTTTTCATATACCAGAAATGTTTGAAGCTACTGACTGAATGAAAGGAGCTGGCATCTCACTCTCTTTGAATCTTCTTTATCATGCTAGGATTAACAGGAAAAAGCTAAAAATTTCAGAATTGCACCGTGCAATGTGGAGATATTACTGTTTGTGCATTTACAATATTCATTGATTTTTGCCATTGAAAAACATGTTTTTCATATACCAGAAATGTTTGAAGCTACTGACTGAATGAAAGGAGCTGGCATCTCACTCTCTTTGAATCTTCTTTATCATGCTAGGATTAACAGGAAAAAGCTAAAAATTTCAGAATTGCACCGTGCAATGTGGAGATATTACTGTTTGTGCATTTACAATATTCATTGATTTTTGCCATTGAAAAACGTCCAGAAATGTTTGAAGCTACTGACTGAATGAAAGGAGCTGGCATCTCACTCTCTTTGAATCTTCTTTATCATGCTAGGATTAGCAGGAAAAAGCTAAAAATTTCAGAATTGCACCGTGCAATGTGGAGATATTACTGTTTGTGCATTTACAATATTCATTGATTTTTGCCATTGAAAAACATGTTTTTCATATACCAGAAATGTTTGAAGCTACTGACTGAATGAAAGGAGCTGGCATCTCACTCTCTTTGAATCTTCTTTATCATGCTAGGATTAACAGGAAAAAGCTAAAAATTTCAGAATTGCACCGTGCAATGTGGAGATATTACTGTTTGTGCATTTACAATATTCATTGATTTTTGCCATTGAAAAACGTCCAGAAATGTTTGAAGCTACTGACTGAATGAAAGGAGCTGGCATCTCACTCTCTTTGAATCTTCTTTATCATGCTAGGATTAGCAGGAAAAAGCTAAAAATTTCAGAATTGCACCGTGCAATGTGGAGATATTACTGTTTGTGCATTTACAATATTCATTGATTTTTGCCATTGAAAAACATGTTTTTCATATACCAGAAATGTTTGAAGCTACTGACTGAATGAAAGGAGCTGGCATCTCACTCTCTTTGAATCTTCTTTATCATGCTAGGATTAACAGGAAAAAGCTAAAAATTTCAGAATTGCACCGTGCAATGTGGAGATATTACTGTTTGTGCATTTACAATATTCATTGATTTTTGCCATTGAAAAACATGTTTTTCATATACCAGAAATGTTTGAAGCTACTGACTGAATGAAAGGAGCTGGCATCTCACTCTCTTTGAATCTTCTTTATCATGCTAGGATTAACAGGAAAAAGCTAAAAATTTCAGAATTGCACCGTGCAATGTGGAGATATTACTGTTTGTGCATTTACAATATTCATTGATTTTTCCCATTGAAAAACGTCCAGAAATGTTTGAAGCTACTGACTGAATGAAAGGAGCTGGCATCTCACTCTCTTTGAATCTTCTTTATCATGCTAGGATTAACAGGAAAAAGCTAAAAATTTCAGAATTGCACCGTGCAATGTGGAGATATTACTGTTTGTGCATTTACAATATTCATTGATTTTTGCCATTGAAAAACATGTTTTTCATATACCAGAAATGTTTGAAGCTACTGACTGAATGAAAGGAGCTGGCATCTCACTCTCTTTGAATCTTCTTTATCATGCTAGGATTAACAGGAAAAAGCTAAAAATTTCAGAATTGCACCGTGCAATGTGGAGATATTACTGTTTGTGCATTTACAATATTCATTGATTTTTGCCATTGAAAAACATGTTTTTCATATACCAGAAATGTTTGAAGCTACTGACTGAATGAAAGGAGCTGGCATCTCACTCTCTTTGAATCTTCTTTATCATGCTAGGATTAGCAGGAAAAAGCTAAAAATTTCAGAATTGCACCGTGCAATGTGGAGATATTACTGTTTGTGCATTTACAATATTCATTGATTTTTGCCATTGAAAAACGTCCAGAAATGTTTGAAGCTACTGACTGAATGAAAGGAGCTGGCATCTCACTCTCTTTGAATCTTCTTTATCATGCTAGGATTAACAGGAAAAAGCTAAAAATTTCAGAATTGCACCGTGCAATGTGGAGATATTACTGTTTGTGCATTTACAATATTCATTGATTTTTGCCATTGAAAAACATGTTTTTCATATACCAGAAATGTTTGAAGCTACTGACTGAATGAAAGGAGCTGGCATCTCACTCTCTTTGAATCTTCTTTATCATGCTAGGATTAACAGGAAAAAGCTAAAAATTTCAGAATTGCACCGTGCAATGTGGAGATATTACTGTTTGTGCATTTACAATATTCATTGATTTTTGCCATTGAAAAACATGTTTTTCATATACCAGAAATGTTTGAAGCTACTGACTGAATGAAAGGAGCTGGCATCTCACTCTCTTTGAATCTTCTTTATCATGCTAGGATTAGCAGGAAAAAGCTAAAAATTTCAGAATTGCACCGTGCAATGTGGAGATATTACTGTTTGTGCATTTACAATATTCATTGATTTTTGCCATTGAAAAACGTCCAGAAATGTTTGAAGCTACTGACTGAATGAAAGGAGCTGGCATCTCACTCTCTTTGAATCTTCTTTATCATGCTAGGATTAACAGGAAAAAGCTAAAAATTTCAGAATTGCACCGTGCAATGTGGAGATATTACTGTTTGTGCATTTACAATATTCATTGATTTTTGCCATTGAAAAACATGTTTTTCATATACCAGAAATGTTTGAAGCTACTGACTGAATGAAAGGAGCTGGCATCTCACTCTCTTTGAATCTTCTTTATCATGCTAGGATTAACAGGAAAAAGCTAAAAATTTCAGAATTGCACCGGGCAATGTGGAGATATTACTGTTTGTGCATTTACAATATTCATTGATTTTTGCCATTGAAAAACGTCCAGAAATGTTTGAAGCTACTGACTGAATGAAAGGAGCTGGCATCTCACTCTCTTTGAATCTTCTTTATCATGCTAGGATTAACAGGAAAAAGCTAAAAATTTCAGAATTGCACCGTGCAATGTGGAGATATTACTGTTTGTGCATTTACAATATTCATTGATTTTTGCCATTGAAAAACGTCCAGAAATGTTTGAAGCTACTGACTGAATGAAAGGAGCTGGCATCTCACTCTCTTTGAATCTTCTTTATCATGCTAGGATTAACAGGAAAAAGCTAAAAATTTCAGAATTGCACCGTGCAATGTGGAGATATTACTGTTTGTGCATTTACAATATTCATTGATTTTTGCCATTGAAAAACATGTATTTCATATACCAGAAATGTTTGAAGCTACTGACTGAATGAAAGGAGCTGGCATCTCACTCTCTTTGAATCTTCTTTATCATGCTAGGATTAGCAGGAAAAAGCTAAAAATTTCAGAATTGCACCGTGCAATGTGGAGATATTACTGTTTGTGCATTTACAATATTCATTGATTTTTGCCATTGAAAAACGTCCAGAAATGTTTGAAGCTACTGACTGAATGAAAGGAGCTGGCATCTCACTCTCTTTGAATCTTCTTTATCATGCTAGGATTAACAGGAAAAAGCTAAAAATTTCAGAATTGCACCGTGCAATGTGGAGATATTACTGTTTGTGCATTTACAATATTCATTGATTTTTGCCATTGAAAAACGTCCAGAAATGTTTGAAGCTACTGACTGAATGAAAGGAGCTGGCATCTCACTCTCTTTGAATCTTCTTTATCATGCTAGGATTAACAGGAAAAAGCTAAAAATTTCAGAATTGCACCGTGCAATGTGGAGATATTACTGTTTGTGCATTTACAATATTCATTGATTTTTGCCATTGAAAAACATGTTTTTCATATACCAGAAATGTTTGAAGCTACTGACTGAATGAAAGGAGCTGGCATCTTACTCTCTTTGAATCTTCTTTATCATGCTAGGATTAACAGGAAAAAGCTAAAAATTTCAGAATTGCACCGTGCAATGTGGAGATATTACTGTTTGTGCATTTACAATATTCATTGATTTTTGCCATTGAAAAACGTCCAGAAATGTTTGAAGCTACTGACTGAATGAAAGGAGCTGGCATCTCACTCTCTTTGAATCTTCTTTATCATGCTAGGATTAACAGGAAAAAGCTAAAAATTTCAGAATTGCACCGTGCAATGTGGAGATATTACTGTTTGTGCATTTACAATATTCATTGATTTTTGCCATTGAAAAACGTCCAGAAATGTTTGAAGCTACTGACTGAATGAAAGGAGCTGGCATCTCACTCTCTTTGAATCTTCTTTATCATGCTAGGATTAACAGGAAAAAGCTAAAAATTTCAGAATTGCACCGTGCAATGTGGAGATATTACTGTTTGTGCATTTACAATATTCATTGATTTTTGCCATTGAAAAACGTCCAGAAATGTTTGAAGCTACTGACTGAATGAAAGGAGCTGGCATCTCACTCTCTTTGAATCTTCTTTATCATGCTAGGATTAACAGGAAAAAGCTAAAAATTTCAGAATTGCACCGTGCAATGTGGAGATATTACTGTTTGTGCATTTACAATATTCATTGATTTTTGCCATTGAAAAACGTCCAGAAATGTTTGAAGCTACTGACTGAATGAAAGGAGCTGGCATCTCACTCTCTTTGAATCTTCTTTATCATGCTAGGATTAACAGGAAAAAGCTAAAAATTTCAGAATTGCACCGTGCAATGTGGAGATATTACTGTTTGTGCATTTACAATATTCATTGATTTTTGCCATTGAAAAACATGTTTTTCATATACCAGAAATGTTTGAAGCTACTGACTGAATGAAAGGAGCTGGCATCTCACTCTCTTTGAATCTTCTTTATCATGCTAGGATTAACAGGAAAAAGCTAAAAATTTCAGAATTGCACCGTGCAATGTGGAGATATTACTGTTTGTGCATTTACAATATTCATTGATTTTTGCCATTGAAAAACATGTTTTTCATATACCAGAAATGTTTGAAGCTACTGACTGAATGAAAGGAGCTGGCATCTCACTCTCTTTGAATCTTCTTTATCATGCTAGGATTAGCAGGAAAAAGCAAAAAATTTCAGAATTGCACCGTGCAATGTGGAGATATTACTGTTTGTGCATTTACAATATTCATTGATTTTTGCCATTGAAAAACATGTTTTTCATATACCAGAAATGTTTGAAGCTACTGACTGAATGAAAGGAGCTGGCATCTCACTCTCTTTGAATCTTCTTTATCATGCTAGGATTAACAGGAAAAAGCAAAAAATTTCAGAATTGCACCGTGCAATGTGGAGATATTACTGTTTGTGCATTTACAATATTCATTGATTTTTGCCATTGAAAAACGTCCAGAAATGTTTGAAGCTACTGACTGAATGAAAGGAGCTGGCATCTCACTCTCTTTGAATCTTCTTTATCATGCTAGGATTAGCAGGAAAAAGCAAAAAATTTCAGAATTGCACCGTGCAATGTGGAGATATTACTGTTTGTGCATTTACAATATTCATTGATTTTTGCCATTGAAAAACATGTTTTTCATATACCAGAAATGTTTGAAGCTACTGACTGAATGAAAGGAGCTGGCATCTCACTCTCTTTGAATCTTCTTTATCATGCTAGGATTAACAGGAAAAAGCTAAAAATTTCAGAATTGCACCGTGCAATGTGGAGATATTACTGTTTGTGCATTTACAATATTCATTGATTTTTGCCATTGAAAAACGTCCAGAAATGTTTGAAGCTACTGACTGAATGAAAGGAGCTGGCATCTCACTCTCTTTGAATCTTCTTTATCATGCTAGGATTAGCAGGAAAAAGCTAAAAATTTCAGAATTGCACCGTGCAATGTGGAGATATTACTGTTTGTGCATTTACAATATTCATTGATTTTTGCCATTGAAAAACATGTTTTTCATATACCAGAAATGTTTGAAGCTACTGACTGAATGAAAGGAGCTGGCATCTCACTCTCTTTGAATCTTCTTTATCATGCTAGGATTAACAGGAAAAAGCTAAAAATTTCAGAATTGCACCGTGCAATGTGGAGATATTACTGTTTGTGCATTTACAATATTCATTGATTTTTGCCATTGAAAAACGTCCAGAAATGTTTGAAGCTACTGACTGAATGAAAGGAGCTGGCATCTCACTCTCTTTGAATCTTCTTTATCATGCTAGGATTAACAGGAAAAAGCTAAAAATTTCAGAATTGCACCGTGCAATGTGGAGATATTACTGTTTGTGCATTTACAATATTCATTGATTTTTGCCATTGAAAAACGTCCAGAAATGTTTGAAGCTACTGACTGAATGAAAGGAGCTGGCATCTCACTCTCTTTGAATCTTCTTTATCATGCTAGGATTAACAGGAAAAAGCTAAAAATTTCAGAATTGCACCGTGCAATGTGGAGATATTACTGTTTGTGCATTTACAATATTCATTGATTTTTGCCATTGAAAAACATGTTTTTCATATACCAGAAATGTTTGAAGCTACTGACTGAATGAAAGGAGCTGGCATCTCACTCTCTTTGAATCTTCTTTATCATGCTAGGATTAGCAGGAAAAAGCAAAAAATTTCAGAATTGCACCGTGCAATGTGGAGATATTACTGTTTGTGCATTTACAATATTCATTGATTTTTGCCATTGAAAAACGTCCAGAAATGTTTGAAGCTACTGACTGAATGAAAGGAGCTGGCATCTCACTCTCTTTGAATCTTCTTTATCATGCTAGGATTAACAGGAAAAAGCTAAAAATTTCAGAATTGCACCGTGCAATGTGGAGATATTACTGTTTGTGCATTTACAATATTCATTGATTTTTGCCATTGAAAAACGTCCAGAAATGTTTGAAGCTACTGACTGAATGAAAGGAGCTGGCATCTCACTCTCTTTGAATCTTCTTTATCATGCTAGGATTAACAGGAAAAAGCTAAAAATTTCAGAATTGCACCGTGCAATGTGGAGATATTACTGTTTGTGCATTTACAATATTCATTGATTTTTGCCATTGAAAAACGTCCAGAAATGTTTGAAGCTACTGACTGAATGAAAGGAGCTGGCATCTCACTCTCTTTGAATCTTCTTTATCATGCTAGGATTAACAGGAAAAAGCTAAAAATTTCAGAATTGCACCGTGCAATGTGGAGATATTACTGTTTGTGCATTTACAATATTCATTGATTTTTGCCATTGAAAAACATGTTTTTCATATACCAGAAATGTTTGAAGCTACTGACTGAATGAAAGGAGCTGGCATCTCACTCTCTTTGAATCTTCTTTATCATGCTAGGATTAGCAGGAAAAAGCAAAAAATTTCAGAATTGCACCGTGCAATGTGGAGATATTACTGTTTGTGCATTTACAATATTCATTGATTTTTGCCATTGAAAAACGTCCAGAAATGTTTGAAGCTACTGACTGAATGAAAGGAGCTGGCATCTCACTCTCTTTGAATCTTCTTTATCATGCTAGGATTAACAGGAAAAAGCTAAAAATTTCAGAATTGCACCGTGCAATGTGGAGATATTACTGTTTGTGCATTTACAATATTCATTGATTTTTGCCATTGAAAAACGTCCAGAAATGTTTGAAGCTACTGACTGAATGAAAGGAGCTGGCATCTCACTCTCTTTGAATCTTCTTTATCATGCTAGGATTAGCAGGAAAAAGCAAAAAATTTCAGAATTGCACCGTGCAATGTGGAGATATTACTGTTTGTGCATTTACAATATTCATTGATTTTTGCCATTGAAAAACATGTTTTTCATATACCAGAAATGTTTGAAGCTACTGACTGAATGAAAGGAGCTGGCATCTCACTCTCTTTGAATCTTCTTTATCATGCTAGGATTAACAGGAAAAAGCTAAAAATTTCAGAATTGCACCGTGCAATGTGGAGATATTACTGTTTGTGCATTTACAATATTCATTGATTTTTGCCATTGAAAAACGTCCAGAAATGTTTGAAGCTACTGACTGAATGAAAGGAGCTGGCATCTCACTCTCTTTGAATCTTCTTTATCATGCTAGGATTAGCAGGAAAAAGCTAAAAATTTCAGAATTGCACCGTGCAATGTGGAGATATTACTGTTTGTGCATTTACAATATTCATTGATTTTTGCCATTGAAAAACATGTTTTTCATATACCAGAAATGTTTGAAGCTACTGACTGAATGAAAGGAGCTGGCATCTCACTCTCTTTGAATCTTCTTTATCATGCTAGGATTAACAGGAAAAAGCTAAAAATTTCAGAATTGCACCGTGCAATGTGGAGATATTACTGTTTGTGCATTTACAATATTCATTGATTTTTGCCATTGAAAAACGTCCAGAAATGTTTGAAGCTACTGACTGAATGAAAGGAGCTGGCATCTCACTCTCTTTGAATCTTCTTTATCATGCTAGGATTAGCAGGAAAAAGCAAAAAATTTCAGAATTGCACCGTGCAATGTGGAGATATTACTGTTTGTGCATTTACAATATTCATTGATTTTTGCCATTGAAAAACGTCCAGAAATGTTTGAAGCTACTGACTGAATGAAAGGAGCTGGCATCTCACTCTCTTTGAATCTTCTTTATCATGCTAGGATTAACAGGAAAAAGCTAAAAATTTCAGAATTGCACCGTGCAATGTGGAGATATTACTGTTTGTGCATTTACAATATTCATTGATTTTTGCCATTGAAAAACATGTTTTTCATATACCAGAAATGTTTGAAGCTACTGACTGAATGAAAGGAGCTGGCATCTCACTCTCTTTGAATCTTCTTTATCATGCTAGGATTAACAGGAAAAAGCTAAAAATTTCAGAATTGCACCGTGCAATGTGGAGATATTACTGTTTGTGCATTTACAATATTCATTGATTTTTGCCATTGAAAAACGTCCAGAAATGTTTGAAGCTACTGACTGAATGAAAGGAGCTGGCATCTCACTCTCTTTGTTTTACCATATTTTTTTTATTTTTAATAAACAATTTAACAGGGGAATAACACACGTAGCATAAAAGTAGTGACAAAAGAATATTCATAATAAGGGAAAAATTCTGAGGGAAAGGAAAGGGAAAGGGAACAAACGGGAATGGATAAACAGGAAAGATGGGAGAAATTTGTTCGTCAAATAGTATATACGATAATACAGAAATTTGAACACTTTAAACACACATTACTATCATTAGCAAAATTAAACATATTAATGAGCTAAACACGACACACATTAAGATGTTCCAGCGTTATGAGAGGGTTGAGGGAATTTAGTGAGCCAAATATCCCACTTCCTAGAAAATTTAAGTAAATTATTGTTGATAAGGGAAAATCTGAGTTCAAATATTCTATGGAGATTCATCTTATCAACTAAGTCCTCCAAAGTGGGGACATGTGACTTTCTCCAATAAAAAGCCAATGCGTTCTTACACACTGAAAATAAGTGAATCACCAAAGATCTTTCAAACGACTTATATGGTTCAAGATCTAAGGATAGTAAAGCCATTTGAGGGGTCAATACTACAGGTCTGCCTAAAAGGTCATCTACCAAAGAAGAGATCTGAGCCCATAGATTCCGGATTTTAGGGCAGCTCCAAAAGAGATGTAAAAGATCTCCCCTAAGGCCGCACTCCCTCCAACAAAGGGGAGAGTTGCTGGGCTTTATATGGTGAAGCCTGATTGGAGTGTAATACCATCTGGTTAGAATTTTGAAGTAAGCCTCTTGTAAGGGCATAGATATATTAGAGGCCTGAGAAAAAAGAACAGCACTCTCCCATTGATCGGATTGGAAATTGAGTTTTAGATCTTTTTCCCAGCGTATCATGTAGAGGTGTTTTTGGAAGGAAAGATCATTATTGAAGCTGCTATATATGTGTCTCAGGCTCCAAAAAATTTTGTGGGATGGGTTGCTTAACAGGTTCACCGAGGTTTCAGAAACAATAAGTTTACCAGAAATAAATTCCAGAATAATGCTCTTTAAATGAGAGTATAAAAAGAAATCAGAGGAAGGTAAGTTGAATCTTTTTTTAAGAGTTTGGAAAGGAATAAAGGCAGAAGCTTCATAGAAGTCTCCAATTTTCCTTAACCCTTTATTGTCCCACTGATCTGGAATGGAAGAGTTATACAGATCAGCAACAAAACCAATTGGAAAATTTTTGACAAAAGAAAACTTATCCCTATCAGAATCTCTTAGGGGACTCTTTTTCTTTCTTTTGGCGATTTTTTTCCAGGCGTCAATAATCGCCTGGAAAATAGGATGGGAAGAATCATGAGTGCACTGTTTAAAGAGATGCCTAAGTAACAATTCACGGGGAGAAGAACCATTATTTAAGAAGGTCTCCAGAGTCATCCAAGCTGGGGGACTGTCAGAATTAAACCAATTACTGCTCTGTTTGATGAGGTTTGCCAAATAGTAAGCGAAAATATTAGGGTGGCTCAGACCTCCGTTGCACTTATTCTTGTACAATATATCTGCAGATATCCTCGCACGTTTATTATCCCAGACATAGGAATTAATCTGATTTTGAATTTTTTGAATAAAGATGTGAGAAATAGTTAGAGGTAAGTTGCGGAAAAAATACAAGATTTTGGGTAGAACAAACATCTTAATAGAGAGGACTCTACCCCACCATGACAAATCTCTTTTCAAAAATTCCATCAAATCTCCACGGACGATATCCTCAATCAGAACCAGGTTGTCAGAAATTGTTGAGTTAATAGTTTTACCAATACTGATCCCCAAATAAGTCAGATTGCGTTTAGCCAAACCGAAGGAAAATCTCGAGTGTAAAACCTCTCTCGTCTGACGGTCCAGATTAATGTTTAAAAGTTTAGACTTCTCATTATTGATCTTAAAATAAGAAATCTGAGAGAATAGTTCTAGAACCTTCGAAACTTCCGCAACCGAATTTACTGGGTCCAGCAAGGAAAGCATAACATCATCTGCAAAGAGGCCAATTTTAAATTCTCGAGATGGGGTAGAAATCCCCCTAATGTCAGTGTTTTCTCTAATCCTCTGTGCCAAAGGCTCCATAGCCAGGACAAAGAGAAGGGGGGAAAGTGGGCAACCCTGTCTAGTACCATTTGTGATAGGGATTGGATTTGAGAGATAATTGTTAACATAAATTTTTGCTTGGGGGTTAGAATAGAGGGCCATAATTGAAGAGAGAAATTTGTTATCAAAACCGAATTTAATAAGGGTGAGTTTAAGGTATAGCCAATTTAACCTGTCGAAAGCTTTTTCAGCGTCTAAAGCAAGCAATGAAGTTGGGAGTTTCGCCGTATTTATCACCTTAATAATATTCAGAAGTCTTCTAGAGCCATCAGTTGCTTGCCTCCCACCAACGAAGCCAATCTGATCATCGTTGATGAGAGATGGGAGAATAGTCGATAAACGATTGGCCAGAATTTTCGAATATATCTTAATATCAGTGTTAATTAGCGAAATGGGCCTATAATTTTTAACATTATCTCTCTCATCCTTAGACTTGGGTATTAGGGTAATGGTGGCTTCCAGCATTTCTGAGGGGAAGGAGCTTATTGAGGAAGCATGATTGAAAATTTTCGTGAGAGGGGAAGAAAGTAGGTCACAAAAAGTTTTATAATACTCATTAATGAACCCATCTGGACCCGGAGCCTTGAAATCTTTAAGTTGCTTTATTGTGTTAATAATTTCAAGGTTAGAAAAAGGCTTATTCAATGACTCGTGATCCAGAGGGCTCAATTTCGGTAGGTTAATGGAGGATAAAAATTTGTTGATTGCATCTGGGTGAGGATGGGAAATTAGAGGATCAGTTTTGATGTTGTAGAGTTTTTTGTAAAAATTTGCAAACTGGTTCACTATATCTTTAGGGTGGCAAAACGTTATTCCACTATTGTTTTTTATTTTATCTATTCTATTAATTGCTCTTTTACATTTGACTAGGCGGGCCATAAAGCGGGTAGGTTTATTTAGAGCCGCATAGTAATTAAATTTTGATTTCCGAATAATTGCATCATAGGAGGAAGAAATTTCTGATTTTAGCTCTACCCTTAAATTTGAGAGTTCTTTTTGAATTATTGGGGAAGGGGAAGGAAGATTAATTTGCTCTAATTCTTTTTCCCTAATCAGTTTTTGAAGAGAATTAATTTTTGATCTTTTTTCTTTTTTTTCAGATGAGGATATCTGCATTAGTACACCACGAAGGACGGCCTTGTGAGCGCACCAGCTGGAGAAGGGATTAGATAAATCTGGGGTATCGTTCTCCCTAAAATAATCAGAAATAGCTTTTTCAATAATTTTTTTGTTTTTGGGGTTATGAATAAGTGAAGATCTACATTTCCAAAGAAATCCATTTTTAATAAGAGGACCAATATGAATTTCACATGACGTAGGGGCATGATCTGATAGAGACCTAAGGCCTATAGATACGTTAGAGAATTTGGGTAAAGAAAAAACGTCAGTTATTATTAAGTCTATTCTAGAGGCCGTTTGGTGCGCATCCGAAAAATGGGAGAATTCTTTGGAGGTAGTTTGCAGACATCTAAATGTATCAAATAGTTCATTTTTATAAAGCCAATTATTTAGCGTCGGGTATAAATGACGGCTGGGGGAGGAAGAGTCCATATGCCCGTCCGGGACCATGTTGAAGTCTCCCAAAAAAATCAATTCGCCTCTCCTAACCTCTTCAACCTTTCTAAAAACCTTATTCAAAAAGGGTATTTGCTTTTTATTTGGGGCGTATAGGTTAACAACAGTGCACTCATGATTATTCAGTTTACAGAGCAATATATGGAACCTTCCATTGACATCTCTATGCTGATCTAAAAACTCAAATGGGACAGAATCTCTGATCACTGTAGCTACACCGGCTTTTTTCCGGTCGCTAGTGGATTCAAATATATGAGGGTAGCGTTTGTGGGTGAAAGTAGGGTGTTTTCCCTCGGCAAACCTTGTCTCCTGAAGACACGCAACATCAGCACCAAGATGACCCAATTCCTTCCAAAGGGAGAATCTCTTATTGGGACTGTTTAGGCCTCTTACATTATAGGTGATGATCTTGATAGGCATAGGTAAATTAATAATTAAAGTAAGTCAAAAGGAGAGGGGTCAGTTGGTCCAACAAATTCCCAAAAAATAAAAATCAACCGACAATCAAAGCTGGAATACAATATCTCTAATATTAATTCAAAGATAGTAATAACAATAACCAAATATTCAAAGAAAAAGAAAAAAAAACGAATCAAAAAATCTCCTGAGGGAACCTTCACCGAAAAGGTTCTCCCTCAGATTGGGGGGAAAAATAATGTGGACAAACCATGAAGGCTAAATATAAGAAGAATGATAAATTTATTATAGCATGTTAGGTGAGGTGATAAAATGAGATTATTTTTAAAGAGGGCTCCCGAGGGAGTAGTGTTTATCATTTCAGCGGTGGGGTGCCTTTGTAACTTTGTAGGGAATGTCTTTTATAAAATCAAAAAATTTGGGGCCTTCATCAGGATCTGTAAGAGTGAATGTTTTCCGGTTAAAGAAAATCAGCAACTTTACTGGAAAGCCCCACCTATATGGGATATTCATATCCCTCAGTCTATCTGTGATCAATTTGTATGACCTTCTTGCATCCATGGTTTCTTTGGAAAAATCGGAGAAGATTTTTAAGTGCGAGAAAGGCTCTGGAAAAGTCCTATTTTCCCTGATATAATTCAAGATTCTCTCTTTGGTCGAGAAGAAATGCAACCTAGCTATTACATCCCTCGGAAGATCCGAGGAAATGGAGGTCGGACGAAATAAGCGATGGGCCCTATCAATGATAAGATCCTGCTCAGAAAGGGATGGGATTGTCTTGTGAAATAAGTCTTTGAGAAAAGCCGAGATATCTGAGGGAGAAACATCCTCAGATATGCCTCTAATCTTCAAATTATTTCTCCTACTCCTATCCTCCAAATCCGCAACTTTTAATCTAAGTCTTTTGAGCTCGGATTTAATTTCCAAATTATCAGAAGAGACAGACTCTACCTTATCCTCCACCGTTTCAAGTCTTTTAGTATTTTCCTCCAGTTTAAGACCAAAAGCTTCCAAAGTAGATTTCATGGTGTCTACCTGTTTCTCGAAGCCCAGTTTCATATTTCTGTCAATCGTCTTTAAAAGATTGTCCAGATATGAACCAAGATCGGTATTTCCCAACTCTTGTGAAATGGGCATTTTGACCGGGACACTAGGCGTAGGGTCTGAGGACGAAGGGGAAAAGTCCTTTTTAGCACGCCTCTTATCTGGACTAGGATTAGGAGACGTGTCCGAGGATTCCTCCTCCGAACTCGTAGCCAGTGAAGAATACTTGTTGCTCCAAGCTCCTGGGTCCCTTCTCTTTGATGAGATGGAAATATCCATCTCTTCCGCTTTTTTTTCTTTAACTACGATAGAAGGGGCAGGTTTAGCATCAGGGATTCTCTGAGGTTTTGGAGATAATAGACTTTTAGAAGGTTCTTTGGTGGGAGAGCTTACTTTAGAACTCTGTCTGTCTTCCGGATTTCTATGAGGTGATCTGGACTTAAGTGGACTGATAGTATTGACAGCATCTTCAGATGGGTTTGAAAATGAAAAGCGTTGAGAGGACTTCGCTCTTACCGCACTAGTTTTATGGGGAGCTTCCAAAGACTTTTGGGTATTTTTTTTATTAGTCGCCATTATGAAATATCAGACCTATAGGTGTATATAAAAAAAAAAAAAAAAAAAAACAGTAAAAGACACTAGAAATATTTGACCTAAAAAGTAGACAAAAGACTTTAGGGTTGCAGAATGACTGGGAACAGTGGCTAGAAGAAATTTGCGTTAAACAAATATCAATCCGACAAAAGGCGAACAATACCCTTAAAAACTGCAGAGTTATATACCCCCTAGAATGCAACCCTTTAAATGTAAGTCACAATCAAAAATATCAAAGAAATAATGAAATTGACCTGGGAGATAAAAATAAAAGGCACATATATTTTTAGCAGAAAGCTAATTATTATGGAGGCTTGCAGATCTGTAGAGTTCCATGAGCACCAACTGGTATATATATATCCGGTAGCGTAGATACAGTATGTATATATACAGGCAAAAACAGATCCTCCTATCCCCCCCCTCCCCTCAGGATCAAGTCTCACAGTCAAGATGATAATACACCGTTTGGTGTTTAAAAGACCTCTGTATCAGTACTGATATAAAATCAGCACCATGGACAGCAGTGCTGATCGAGGCTGTAGCAGAAGGCAGGAGATTTGACTAATACAAGATCAGCACCTTGGACAGCAGTGTAGAGCGACGCTGCAGCAGGGGACAGGAGAATCTGATTAATATAGAATCAGCACCATGGACAGCAGTGCAGAGCCAGAGCCACGCTGCAGCAGGGGGCGGGAGAATTTAAAACTGATCAGCTGATTCTGGATGCCGGGACACTGAAGGACAGCGGTGCTGCTGCAGCGCAGGACCAGGGGCAGACCAGAGCGCGGCGGCGCTACCACAATAGGGGGAGGCAGTCACAGGGGTCTGCAGGGTCCGGAGACCGGAGGGACACAGTCAGCAGAGCGGCACAGCGGGGGTAAATGGAACGGAGGGGGAGGACCAGTGGCACCTGTCAGTTAAAGGCAGGGAGGAGCAAAACGGCCCCCCCAGCAGCAGGAGGGAGATATCCCCGCCAATAAATCAGCCCCAGGTGCTGCGGGGTGAGAGCCCTATATACCGGAGGTGCCGGTCTGTGAAGAGGCAGGAGCAGAGCGGCTCCGGAGTAGAGGAGGGGGCACCACCACCAGCGGAACAGCCTCTGAACCCAGGGAACAGCCGCACAGAGGAGCAGGGAGCCCGGTCGCAGACACAGGAAGTGCCTGTCAGCAGAAGGGAGAAAGGGACAGAACTGCTCCGCAATGGAAGAGGGGACACCGCTGCCACCAGGTCTCAATTAACAACCCCACGGAGTCACAGTAAGAGCCCTCAGGGCTTATCTGACCTTATTAGATGCTGTATGCTGCTCAGCACCAGTCGGGACCTCTTAATAGCCGCCACAGCTGTAAGCAGAGCCAGGTCCTCGGGCTGCCGCCGGCGTCTTGATGCAGGAAGGGTCCTGTAGCTTAGAAGCCGAGGGTAAATCCTCCGGGAGCGGGGGTCTTGCCAGTTATCTCAGGGGTCCGGTCTCACGGTCTTGTTACTTGACTGCAGATCCGGAGAGTTCCTGGGGTCCGCGATCCTCCACAGACTGCACCGGCCGGTGTTTTCACTTCCGGAGTCCTGTCACCGGTCGCAGCTGATAGCGGGGTGACCTGCAGGCAGGAGCAATTTATAAGCTGGCAACCCGGTGCAGAAGTGTATCCTTTAGGGGTATAGGGTCCCGGGGGTCCTGTCAAATCCTCTTTGGGGGTCTCCTCACTTAAAGTCCCCGGGGTCCACAATCTTCTATACACAGCGCTGGGCGGTGGAATCGCTGCAGGAGTCCCGTCACCGGTCGCAGTTGTCAGCTGGGTGACTTGTAAGCAGGGACAATTTGCAGGGTGGTAGTCCGATGCAGCAATGTAGCTTTTCGAGGTGCTGGGTCCCGTGGGTCCGTCAGATCTCAGTCCTTGTTACTTTTAAACACAGACTGCATAAGGTGAATGACTGATTTTCCCCAGTGGGGCTATTCTGGGTGCCGGGTCAGTATAGGTTATCCCTGCATACGGCAATCAGCCGATTCACGGGGCTCTGGTGCCACCGGCTTCAAGATATAAATTCTACACAGTCTGCTCAGTAACTCCCGGAAAGCTGTGCTCTAAAGTCCGGAGGTAGGGAGAGGAGGGGTCCCTTTGCAGAGACACACAGACCTGCAAGCCTGCAGGACTATGTCACAATAGCCACGACTGGAATGAAATCAAGGACGCACCTCACTGCTTCCAAATG
>NW_027369968.1:0-39129 GCF_046119375.1 Phyllobates terribilis
ACAACTAGGGTTAGCGTCAGGACAACTAGGGTTAGCGTCAGGACAAGTAGGGTTAACGTCAGGACAACTAGGGTTAGCGTCAGGACAAGTGGGGTTAGCGTCAGGACAACTAGGGTTAGCGTCAGGACAACTAGGCTTAGCGTCAGGACAACTAGGGTTAGCGTCAGGACAACTAGGGTTAGCGTCAGGACAACTAGGGTTAGCGTCAGGACAACTAGGGTTAGCGTCAGGACAACTAGTGTTAGCGTCAGGACAACTAGAGTTAGCGTCAGGACAAGTAGGGTTAGCGTCAGGACAAGTAGGGTTAGCGTCAGGACAACTAGGGTTAGCGTCAGGACAACTAGGGTTAGCGTCAGGACAACTAGGGTTAGCGTCAGGACAACTAGGGTTAGCGTCAGGACAACTAGGGTTAGCGTCAGGACAACTAGGGTTAGCGTCAGGACAAGTAGGGTTAGCGTCAGGACAAGTAGGGTTAGCGTCAGTACAAGTAGGGTTAGCGTCAGAACAAGTAGGGTTAGCGTCAGGACAACCAGGGTTAGCGTCAGGACAACTAGGGTTAGCGTCAGGACAACTAGGGTTAGCGTCAGGACAAGTAGGGTTAGCGTCAGGACAAGTAGGGTTAGCGTCAGGACAAGTAGGGTTAGCGTCAGGACAAGTAGGGTTAGCCTCAGGACAACTAAGGTTAGCGTCAGGACAACCAGGGTTAGCGTAAGGACAACTAGCGTTAGCGTCAGGACAACTAGGGTTAGCGTCAGGACAACTAGGGTTAGCGTCAGGACAAGTAGGGTTAGCGTCAGGACAACTAGGGTTAGCGTCAGGACAACTCGGGTTAGCATCAGGACAAGTAGGGTTAGCGTCAGGACAAGTAGGGTTAGCGTCAGGACAACTAGGGTTAGCGTCAGGACAACTAGGGTTAGCGTCAGGACAAGTAGGGTTAGCGTCAGGACAACTAGGGTTAGCGTCAGGACAACTAGGGTTAGCGTCAGGACAAGTAGGGTTAGCATCAGGACAACTAGGGTTAGCGTCAGGACAACTAGGGTTAGCATCAGGACAACTAGGGTTAGCGTCAGGACAACTAGGGATAGCGTCAGGACAAGTAGGGTTAGCGTCAGGACAACTAGGGTTAGCGTCAGGACAAGTAGGGTTAGCGTCAGGACAACTAGGGTTAGCGTCAGGACAACTAGGGTTAGCGTTAGGACAAGTAGGGTTAGCGTCAGGACAACTAGGGTTAGCGTCAGGACAAGTGGGGTTTGCGTCAGGACAACTAGGGTTAGCGTCAGGACAACTAGGGTTAGCGTCAGGACAACTAGGGTTAGCGTCAGGACAACTAGGGTTAGCGTCAGGACAACTAGGGTTAGCGTCAGGACAACTAGGGTTAGCGTCAGGACAAGTAGGGTTAGCATCAGGACAACTAGGGTTAGCGTCAGGACAACTAGGGTTAGCGTCAGGACAAGTAGGGTTAACATCAGGACAACTAGGGTTAGCGTCAGGACAACTAGGGTTAGCGTCAGGACAAGTAGGGTTAGCGTCAGGACAACTAGGGTTAGCGTCAGGACAAGTAGGGTTAGCGTCAGGACAACTAGGGTTAGCGTCAGGACAACTAGGGTTAGCGTCAGGACAACTAGGGTTAGCGTCAGGACAAGTAGGGTTAGCGTCAGGACAACTAGGGTTAGCGTCAGGACAACTAGGGTTAGCGTCAGGACAACTAGGGTTAGCGTCAGGACAAGTAGGGTTAGCATCAGGACAACTAGGGTTAGCGTCAGGACGACTAGGGTTAGCATCAGGACAACTAGGGTTAGCGTCAGGACAACTAGGGTTGGCGTCAGGACAAGTAGGGTTAGCGTCAGGACAACTAGGGTTAGCATCAGGACAAGTAGGGTTAGCGTCAGGACAACTAGGGTTAGCGTCAGGACAACTAGGGTTAGCGTCAGGACAAGTAGGGTTAACGTCAGGACAACTAGGGTTAGCGTCAGGACAAGTGGGGTTAGCGTCAGGACAACTAGGGTTAGCATCAGGACAACTAGGGTTAGCGTCAGGACAACTAGGGTTAGCGTCAGGACAACTAGGCTTAGCGTCAGGACAAGTAGGGTTAGCGTCAGGACAACTAGGGTTAGCGTCAGGACAACTAGGGTTAGCGTCAGGACAACTAGGGTTAGCGTCAGGACAACTAGGGTTAGCGTCAGGACAAGTAGGGTTAGCATCAGGACAACTAGGGTTAGCGTCAGGACAACTAGGGTTAGCGTCAGGACAACAAGGGTTAGCGTCAGGACAACTAGGGTTGGCGTCAGGACAAGTAGGGTTAGCGTCAGGACAACTAGGGTTAGCATCAGGACAAGTAGGGTTAGCGTCAGGACAACTAGGGTTAGCGTCAGGACAACTAGGGTTAGCGTCAGGACAAGTAGGGTTAACGTCAGGACAACTAGGGTTAGCGTCAGGACAAGTGGGGTTAGCGTCAGGACAACTAGGGTTAGCGTCAGGACAACTAGGCTTAGCGTCAGGACAACTAGGGTTAGCGTCAGGACAACTAGGGTTAGCGTCAGGACAACTAGGGTTAGCGTCAGGACAACTAGGGTTAGCGTCAGGACAACTAGTGTTAGCGTCAGGACAACTAGAGTTAGCGTTAGGACAAGTAGGGTTAGCGTCAGGACAAGTAGGGTTAGCGTCAGGACAACTAGGGTTAGCGTCAGGACAACTAGGGTTAGCGTCAGGACAACTAGGGTTAGCGTCAGGACAACTAGGGTTAGCGTCAGGACAACTAGGGTTAGCGTCAGGACAACTAGGGTTAGCGTCAGGACAAGTAGGGTTAGCGTCAGTACAAGTAGGGTTAGCGTCAGGACAAGTAGGGTTAGCGTCAGGACAACCAGGGTTAGCGTCAGGACAACTAGGGTTAGCGTCAGGACAACTAGGGTTAGCGTCAGGACAAGTAGGGTTAGCGTCAGGACAAGTAGGGTTAGCGTCAGGACAAGTAGGGTTAGCGTCAGGACAAGTAGGGTTAGCCTCAGGACAACTAAGGTTAGCGTCAGGACAACCAGGGTTAGCGTAAGGACAACTAGCGTTAGCGTCAGGACAACTAGGGTTAGCGTCAGGACAACTAGGGTTAGCGTCAGGACAAGTAGGGTTAGCATCAGGACAACTAGGGTTAGCGTCAGGACAACTAGGGTTAGCATCAGGACAAGTAGGGTTAGCGTCAGGACAAGTAGGGTTAGCGTCAGGACAACTAGGGTTAGCGTCAGGACAACTAGGGTTAGCGTCAGGACAAGTAGGGTTAGCGTCAGGACAACTAGGGTTAGCGTCAGGACAACTAGGGTTAGCGTCAGGACAAGTAGGGTTAGCATCAGGACAACTAGGGTTAGCGTCAGGACAACTAGGGTTAGCATCAGGACAACTAGGGTTAGCGTCAGGACAACTAGGGATAGCGTCAGGACAAGTAGGGTTAGCGTCAGGACAACTAGGGTTAGCGTCAGGACAAGTAGGGTTAGCGTCAGGACAACTAGGGTTAGCGTCAGGACAACTAGGGTTAGCGTTAGGACAAGTAGGGTTAGCGTCAGGACAACTAGGGTTAGCGTCAGGACAAGTGGGGTTAGCGTCAGGACAACTAGGGTTAGCGTCAGGACAACTAGGGTTAGCGTCAGGACAACTAGGGTTAGCGTCAGGACAACTAGGGTTAGCGTCAGGACAACTAGGGTTAGCGTCAGGACAACTAGGGTTAGCGTCAGGACAAGTAGGGTTAGCATCAGGACAACTAGGGTTAGCGTCAGGACAACTAGGGTTAGCGTCAGGACAAGTAGGGTTAACATCAGGACAACTAGGGTTAGCGTCAGGACAACTAGGGTTAGCGTCAGGACAAGTAGGGTTAGCGTCAGGACAACTAGGGTTAGCGTCAGGACAAGTAGGGTTAGCGTCAGGACAACTAGGGTTAGCGTCAGGACAAGTAGGGTTAGCGTCAGGACAACTAGGGTTAGCGTCAGGACAACTAGGGTTAGCGTTAGGACAAGTAGGGTTAGCGTCAGGACAACTAGGGTTAGCGTCAGGACAAGTGGGGTTAGCATCAGGACAACTAGGGTTAGCGTCAGGACAACTAGGGTTAGCGTCAGGACAACTAGGGTTAGAGTCAGGACAACTAGGGTTAGCGTCAGGACAAGTAGGGTTAGCGTCAGGACAACTAGGGTTAGCGTCAGGACAACTAGGGTTAGCGTCAGGACAACTAGGGTTAGCGTCAGGACAAGTAGGGTTAGCATCAGGACAACTAGGGTTAGCGTCAGGACAACTAGGGTTAGCGTTAGGACAAGTAGGGTTAACATCAGGACAACTAGGGTTAGCGTCAGGACAACTAGGGTTAGCGTCAGGACAAGTAGGGTTAGCGTCAGGACAACTAGGGTTAGCGTCAGGACAAGTAGGGTTAGCATCAGGACAACTAGGGTTAGCATCAGGACAACTAGGGTTAGCGTCAGGACAACTAGGGTTAGCGTCAGGACAAGTAGGGTTAGCGTCAGGACAACTAGGGTTAGCGTCAGGACAACTAGGGTTAGCGTCAGGACAAGTAGGGTTAGCATCAAGACAACTAGGGTTAGCGTCAGGACAACTAGGGTTAGCATCAGGACAACTAGGGTTAGCGTCAGGACAACTAGGGTTAGCTTCAGGACAAGTAGGGTTAGCATCAGGACAACTAGGGTTAGCGTCAGGACAAGTAGGGTTAGTGTCAGGACAAGTAGGGTTAGCGTCAGGACAACTAGGGTTAGCGTCAGGACAAGTAGGGTTAGCGTCAGGACAACTAGGGTTAGCATCAGGACAAGTAGGGTTAGCGTCAGGACAACTAGGGTTAGCATCAGGACAACTAGGGTTAGCGTCAGGACAACTAGGGTTAGCGTCAGGACAACTAGGGTTAGAGTCAGGACATCTAGGGTTAGCGTCAGGACAAGTAGGGTTAGCGTCAGGACAACTAGGGTTAGCGTCAGGACAACTAGGGTTAGCGTCAGGACAAGTCGGGCTAGCGTCAGGACAACTAGGGTTAGCGTCAGGACAACTAGGCTTAGCGTCAGGACAACTAGGTTTAGCGTCAGGACAACTAGGGTTAGCGTCAGGACAACTAGGGTTGGCGTCAGGACAAGTAGGGTTAGCGTCAGGACAACTAGGGTTAGCATCAGGACAAGTAGGGTTAGCGTCAGGACAACTAGGGTTAGCGTCAGGACAACTAGGGTTAGCGTCAGGACAAGTAGGGTTAACGTCAGGACAACTAGGGTTATCGTCAGGACAAGTGGGGTTAGCGTCAGGACAACTAGGGTTAGCGTCAGGACAACTAGGGTTAGCGTCAGGACAACTAGGCTTAGCGTCAGGACAACTAGGGTTAGCGTCAGGACAAGTAGGGTTAGCGTCAGGACAACTAGGGTTAGCGTCAGGACAACTAGGGTTAGCGTCAGGACAAGTAGGGTTAGCATCAGGACAACTAGGGTTAGCGTCAGGACAACTAGGGTTAGCATCAGGACAACTAGGGTTAGCGTCAGGACAACTAGGGTTAGCTTCAGGACAAGTAGGGTTAGCATCAGGACAACTAGGGTTAGCGTCAGGACAAGTAGGGTTAGTGTCAGGACAAGTAGGGTTAGCGTCAGGACAACTAGGGTTAGCGTCAGGACAAGTAGGGTTAGCGTCAGGACAACTAGGGTTAGCGTCAGGACAAGTAGGGTTAGCATCAGGACAACTAGGGTTAGCGTCAGGACAACTAGGGTTAGCATCAGGACAACTAGGGTTAGCGTCAGGACAACTAGGGTTAGCTTCAGGACAAGTAGGGTTAGCATCAGGACAACTAGGGTTAGCGTCAGGACAAGTAGGGTTAGTGTCAGGACAAGTAGGGTTAGCGTCAGGACAACTAGGGTTAGCGTCAGGACAACTAGGGTTAGCATCAGGACAACTAGGGTTAGCGTCAGGACAACTAGGGTTAGCTTCAGGACAAGTAGGGTTAGCATCAGGACAACTAGGGTTAGCGTCAGGACAAGTAGGGTTAGTGTCAGGACAAGTAGGGTTAGCGTCAGGACAACTAGGGTTAGCGTCAGGACAAGTAGGGTTAGCGTCAGGACAACTAGGGTTAGCGTCAGGACAAGTGGGGTTAGCGTCAGGACAACTGGGGTTAGCGTCAGGACAACTAGGGTTAGCGTCAGGACAAGTGCGGTTAGCATCAGGACAACTAGGGTTAGCGTCAGGACAAGTAGGGTTAGTGTCAGGACAAGTAGGGTTAGCGTCAGGACAACTAGGGTTAGCGTCAGGACAAGTAGGGTTAGCGTCAGGACAACTAGGGTTAGCGTCAGGACAAGTAGGGTTAGCATCAGGACAACTAGGGTTAGCGTCAGGACAACTAGGGTTAGCATCAGGACAACTAGGGTTAGCGTCAGGACAACTAGGGTTAGCTTCAGGACAAGTAGGGTTAGCATCAGGACAACTAGGGTTAGCGTCAGGACAAGTAGGGTTAGTGTCAGGACAAGTAGGGTTAGCGTCAGGACAACTAGGGTTAGCGTCAGGACAACTAGGGTTAGCGTCAGGACAACTAAGGTTAGCGTCAGGACAACTAGGGTTAGTGTCAGGACAAGTAGGGTTAGCGTCAGGACAACTAGGGTTAGCGTCAGGACAAGTAGGGTTAGCATCAGGACAACTAGGGTTAGCGTCAGGACAACTAGGGTTAGCGTCAGGACAAGTAGGGTTAACATCAGGACAACTAGGGTTAGCGTCAGGACAACTAGGGTTAGCGTCAGGACAAGTAGGGTTAGCGTCAGGACAACTAGGGTTAGCGTCAGGACAAGTAGGGTTAGCGTCAGGACAACTAGGGTTAGCGTCAGGACAACTAGGGTTAGCGTCAGGACAAGTAGGGTTAGCGTCAGGACAACTAGGGTTAGCGTCAGGACAACTAGGGTTAGCGTCAGGACAAGTAGGGTTAGCATCAGGACAACTAGGGTTAGCGTCAGGACAACTAGGGTTAGCGTCAGGACAACTAGGGTTAGCATCAGGACAACTAGGGTTAGCTTCAGGACAAGTAGGGTTAGCGTCAGGACAACTAGGGTTAGCGTCAGGACAAGTAGGGTTAGTGTCAGGACAAGTAGGGTTAGCGTCAGGACAACTAGGGTTAGCGTCAGGACAAGTAGGGTTAGCGTCAGGACAACTAGGGTTAGCGTCAGGACAAGTGGGGTTAGCGTCAGGACAACTGGGGTTAGCGTCAGGACAACTAGGGTTAGCATCAGGACAACTAGGGTTAGCGTCAGGACAACTAAGGTTAGCGTCAGGACAACTAGGGTTAGCGTCAGGACAAGTAGGGTTAGCGTCAGGACAACTAGGGTTAGCATCAGGACAAGTAGGGTTAGCGTCAGGACAACTAGGGTTAGCATCAGGACAACTAGGGTTAGCGTCAGGACAACTAGGGTTAGCGTCAGGACAACTAGGGTTAGAGTCAGGACAACTAGGGTTAGCGTCAGGACAAGTAGGGTTAGCGTCAGGACAACTAGGGTTAGCGTCAGGACAACTAGGGTTAGCGTCAGGACAAGTCGGGCTAGCGTCAGGACAACTAGGGTTAGCGTCAGGACAACTAGGGTTAGCGTCAGGACAACTAGGGTTAGCGTCAGGACAACTAGGGTTGGCGTCAGGACAAGTAGGGTTAGCGTCAGGACAACTAGGGATAGCATCAGGACAAGTAGGGTTAGTGTCAGGACAACTAGGGTTAGCGTCAGGAAAACTAGGGTTAGCGTCAGGACAACTAGGGTTAGCATCAGGACAAGTAGGGTTAGTGTCAGGACAACTAGGGTTAGCGTCAGGACAAGTAGGGTTAGCGTCAGGACAACTAGGGTTAGCGTCAGGACAACTAGGGTTAGCGTTAGGACAAGTAGGGTTACCGTCAGGACAACTAGGGTTAGCGTGAGGACAAGTGGGGTTAGCGTCAGGACAACTAGGGTTAGCGTCAGGACAACTAGGGTTAGCGTCAGGACAACTTGGGTTAGCGTCAGGACAACTAGGGTTAGCGTCAGGACAACTAGGGTTAGCGTCAGGACAACTAGGGTTAGCGTCAGGACAAGTAGGGTTAGCATCAGGACAACTAGGGTTAGCGTCAGGACAACTAGGGTTAGCGTCAGGACAAGTAGGGTTAACATCAGGACAACTAGGGTTAGCGTCAGGACAACTAGGGTTAGCGTCAGGACAAGTAGGGTTAGCGTCAGGACAACTAGGGTTAGCGTCAGGACAAGTAGGGTTAGCGTCAGGACAACTAGGGTTAGCGTCAGGACAACTAGGGTTAGCGTCAGGACAACTAGGGTTAGCGTCAGGACAAGTAGGGTTAGCGTCAGGACAACTAGGGTTAGCGTCAGGACAACTAGGGTTAGCGTCAGGACAAGTAGGGTTAGCATCAGGACAACTAGGGTTAGCGTCAGGACAACTAGGGTTAGCGTCAGGACAACTAGGGTTATCGTCAGGACAACTAGGGTTAGCTTCAGGACAAGTAGGGTTAGCGTCAGGACAACTAGGGTTAGCGTCAGGACAAGTAGGGTTAGTGTCAGGACAAGTAGGGTTAGCGTCAGGACAACTAGGGTTAGCGTCAGGACAAGTAGGGTTAGCGTCAGGACAACTAGGGTTAGCGTCAGGACAAGTGGGGTTAGCGTCAGGACAACTGGGGTTAGCGTCAGGACAACTAGGGTTAGCATCAGGACAACTAGGGTTAGCGTCAGGACAACTAGGGTTAGCATCAGGACAACTAGGGTTAGCGTCAGGACAAGTAGGGTTAGCATCAGGACAACTAGGGTTAGCATCAGGACAAGTAGGGTTAGCGTCAGGACAACTAGGGTTAGCATCAGGACAACTAGGGTTAGCGTCAGGACAACTAGGGTTAGCGTCAGGACAACTAGGGTTAGAGTCAGGACAACTAGGGTTAGCGTCAGGACAAGTAGGGTTAGCGTCAGGACAACTAGGGTTAGCGTCAGGACAACTAGGGTTAGCGTCAGGACAAGTCGGGCTAGCGTCAGGACAACTAGGGTTAGCGTCAGGACAACTAGGGTTAGCGTCAGGACAACTAGGGTTAGAGTCAGGACAACTAGGGTTAGCGTCAGGACAAGTAGGGTTAGCGTCAGGACAACTAGGGTTAGCGTCAGGACAACTAGGGTTAGCGTCAGGACAAGTCGGGCTAGCGTCAGGACAACTAGGGTTAGCGTCAGGACAACTAGGGTTAGCGTCAGGACAACTAGGGTTAGCGTCAGGACAACTAGGGTTGGCGTCAGGACAAGTAGGGTTAGCGTCAGGACAACTAGGGATAGCATCAGGACAAGTAGGGTTAGTGTCAGGACAACTAGGGTTAGCGTCAGGAAAACTAGGGTTAGCGTCAGGACAACTAGGGTTAGCATCAGGACAAGTAGGGTTAGTGTCAGGACAACTAGGGTTAGCGTCAGGACAAGTAGGGTTAGCGTCAGGACAACTAGGGTTAGCGTCAGGACAACTAGGGTTAGCGTTAGGACAAGTAGGGTTACCGTCAGGACAACTAGGGTTAGCGTGAGGACAAGTGGGGTTAGCGTCAGGACAACTAGGGTTAGCGTCAGGACAACTAGGGTTAGCGTCAGGACAACTTGGGTTAGCGTCAGGACAACTAGGGTTAGCGTCAGGACAACTAGGGTTAGCGTCAGGACAACTAGGGTTAGCGTCAGGACAAGTAGGGTTAGCATCAGGACAACTAGGGTTAGCGTCAGGACAACTAGGGTTAGCGTCAGGACAAGTAGGGTTAACATCAGGACAACTAGGGTTAGCGTCAGGACAACTAGGGTTAGCGTCAGGACAAGTAGGGTTAGCGTCAGGACAACTAGGGTTAGCGTCAGGACAAGTAGGGTTAGCGTCAGGACAACTAGGGTTAGCGTCAGGACAACTAGGGTTAGCGTCAGGACAACTAGGGTTAGCGTCAGGACAAGTAGGGTTAGCGTCAGGACAACTAGGGTTAGCGTCAGGACAACTAGGGTTAGCGTCAGGACAAGTAGGGTTAGCATCAGGACAACTAGGGTTAGCGTCAGGACAACTAGGGTTAGCGTCAGGACAACTAGGGTTATCGTCAGGACAACTAGGGTTAGCTTCAGGACAAGTAGGGTTAGCGTCAGGACAACTAGGGTTAGCGTCAGGACAAGTAGGGTTAGTGTCAGGACAAGTAGGGTTAGCGTCAGGACAACTAGGGTTAGCGTCAGGACAAGTAGGGTTAGCGTCAGGACAACTAGGGTTAGCGTCAGGACAAGTGGGGTTAGCGTCAGGACAACTGGGGTTAGCGTCAGGACAACTAGGGTTAGCATCAGGACAACTAGGGTTAGCGTCAGGACAACTAGGGTTAGCATCAGGACAACTAGGGTTAGCGTCAGGACAAGTAGGGTTAGCATCAGGACAACTAGGGTTAGCATCAGGACAAGTAGGGTTAGCGTCAGGACAACTAGGGTTAGCATCAGGACAACTAGGGTTAGCGTCAGGACAACTAGGGTTAGCGTCAGGACAACTAGGGTTAGAGTCAGGACAACTAGGGTTAGCGTCAGGACAAGTAGGGTTAGCGTCAGGACAACTAGGGTTAGCGTCAGGACAAGTCGGGCTAGCGTCAGGACAACTAGGGTTAGCGTCAGGACAACTAGGGTTAGCGTCAGGACAACTAGGGTTAGCATCAGGACAACTAGGGTTAGCGTCAGGACAACTAGGGTTGGCGTCAGGACAAGTAGGGTTAGCGTCAGGACAACTAGGGTTAGCATCAGGACAAGTAGGGTTAGCGTCAGGACAACTAGGGTTAGCGTCAGGACAACTAGGGTTAGCGTCAGGACAACTAGGGTTAGCGTCAGGACAACTAGGGTTAGAGTCAGGACAACTAGGGTTAGCGTCAGGACAAGTAGGGTTAGCGTCAGGACAACTAGGGTTAGCGTCAGGACAACTAGGGTTAGCGTCAGGACAAGTCGGGCTAGCGTCAGGACAACTAGGGTTAGCGTCAGGACAACTAGGGTTAGCGTCAGGACAACTAGGGTTAGCGTCAGGACAACTAGGGTTAGCGTCAGGACAACTAGGGTTGGCGTCAGGACAAGTAGGGTTAGCGTCAGGACAACTAGGGTTAGCATCAGGACAAGTAGGGTTAGCGTCAGGACAACTAGGGTTAGCGTCAGGACAACTAGGGTTAGCGTCAGGACAAGTAGGGTTAACGTCAGGACAACTAGGGTTATCGTCAGGACAAGTGGGGTTAGCGTCAGGACAACTAGGGTTAGCGTCAGGACAACTAGGGTTAGCGTCAGGACAACTAGGCTTAGCGTCAGGACAACTAGGGTTAGCGTCAGGACAACTAGGGTTAGCGTCAGGACAACTAAGGTTAGCGCCAGGACAACTAGGGTTAGCGTCAGGACAACTAGGGTTAGCTTCAGGACAACTAGGGTTAACGTCAGGACAAGTAGGGTTAGCGTCAGGACAAGTAGGGTTAGCGTCAGGACAAGTAGGGTTAGCGTCAGGACAACTAGGGTTAGCGTCAGGACAAGTAGGGTTAGCGTCAGGACAACTAGGGTTAGCGTCAGGACAAGTAGGGTTAGCATCAGGACAACTAGGGTTAGCGTCAGGACAACTAGGGTTAGCGTCAGGACAACTAGGGTTAGCGTCAGGACAACTAGGGTTAGCGTCAGAACAAGTAGGGTTAGCGTCAGGACAACTAGGGTTAGCGTCAGGACAAGTAGGGTTAGCGTCAGGACAACTAGGGTTAGCGTCAGGACAACTAGGGCTAGCGTTAGGACAAGTAGGGTTAGCATCAGGACAACTAGGGTTAGCGTGAGGACAAGTGGGGTTAGCGTCAGGACAACTAGGGTTAGCGTCAGGACAACTAGGGTTAGCATCAGGACAACTTGGGTTAGCGTCAGGACAACTAGGGTTAGCGTCAGGACAACTAGGGTTAGCGTCAGGACAAGTAGGGTTAGCGTCAGGACAACTAGGGTTAGCGTCAGGACAACTAGGGTTAGCGTCAGGACAAGTAGGGTTAGCATCAGGACAACTAGGGTTAGCGTCAGGACAACTAGGGTTAGCGTCAGGACAAGTAGGGTTAGCATCAGGACAACTAGGGTTAGCGTCAGGACAACTAGGGTTAGCGTCAGGACAAGTAGGGTTAGCGTCAGCACAACTAGGGTTAGCGTCAGGACAACTAGGGTTAGCGTCAGGACAAGTAGGGTTAGCGTCAGGACAACTAGGGTTAGCGTCAGGACAACTAGGGTTAGCTTCAGGACAAGTAGGGTTAGCGTCAGGACAACTAGGGTTAGCGTCAGGACAAGTAGGGTTAGCGTCAGGACAAGTAGGGTTAGCGTCAGGACAACTAGGGTTAGCGTCAGGACAAGTAGGGTTAGCGTCAGGACAACTAGGGTTAGCGTCAGGACAAGTGGGGTTAGCGTCAGGACAACTGGGGTTAGCGTCAGGACAACTAGGGTTAGCGTCAGGACAACTAGGGTTAGCGTCAGGACAACTAGGGTTAGCGTCAGGACAACTAGGGTTAGCGTCAGGACAAGTAGGGTTAGCGTCAGGACAACTAGGGTTAGCGTCAGGACAAGTGGGGTTAGCGTCAGGACAACTAGGGTTAGCGTCAGGACAACTAGGGTTAGCGTCAGGACAACTTGGGTTAGCGTCAGGACAACTAGGGTTAGCGTCAGGACAACTAGGGTTAGCGTCAGGACAACTAGGGTTAGCGTCAGGACAAGTAGGGTTAGCGTCAGGACAACTAGGGTTAGCATCAGGACAACTAGGGTTAGCGTCAGGACTACTAGGGTTAGCGTCAGGACAAGTAGGGTTAGCATCAGGACAACTAGGGTTAGCATCAGGACAACTAGGGTTAGCGTCAGGACAAGTAGGGTTAGCATCAGGACAACTAGGGTTAGCGTCAGGACAACTAGGGTTAGCGTCAGGACAAGTAGGGTTAGCGTCAGCACAACTAGGGTTAGCGTCAGGACAACTAGGGTTAGCGTCAGGACAAGTAGGGTTAGCGTCAGGACAACTAGGGTTAGCGTCAGGACAACTAGGGTTAGCGTCAGGACAACTAGGGTTAGCGTCAGGACAAGTAGGGTTAGCGTCATTACAACTAGGGTTAGCGTCAGGACAACTAGGGTTAGCATCAGGACAAGTAGGGTTAGCATCAGGACAACTAGGGTTAGCGTCAGGACAACTAGGGTTAGCGTCAGGACAACTAGGGTTATCTTCAGGACAAGTAGGGTTAGCGTCAGGACAACTAGGGTTAGCGTCAGGACAAGTAGGGTTAGCGTCAGGACAACTAGGGTTAGCGTCAGGACAAGTAGGGTTAGCGTCAGGACAACTAGGGTTAGCGTCAGGACAAGTGGGGTTAGCGTCAGGACAACTGGGGTTAGCGTCAGGACAACTAGGGTTAGCGTCAGGACAACTAGGGTTAGCGTCAGGACAACTAGGGTTAGCGTCAGGACAACTAGGGTTAGCGTCAGGACAACTAGGGTTAGCGTCAGGACAACTAGGGTTAGCTTCAGGACAAGTAGGGTTAGCGTCAGGACAACTAGGGTTAGCGTCAGGACAAGTAGGGTTAGCGTCAGGACAACTAGGGTTAGCGTCAGGACAAGTAGGGTTAGCGTCAGGACAACTAGGGTTAGCGTCAGGACAAGTGGGGTTAGCGTCAGGACAACTGGGGTTAGCGTCAGGACAACTAGGGTTAGCATCAGGACAACTAGGGTTAGCGTCAGGACAAGTAGGGTTAGCGTCAGGACAAGTAGGGTTAGCGTCAGGACAACTAGGGTTAGCGTCAGGACAAGTAGGGTTAGCGTCAGGACAACTAGGGTTAGCATCAGGACAACTAGGGTTAGCGTCAGGACAACTAGGGTTAGCGTCAGGACAACTAGGGTTAGAGTCAGGACAACTAGGGTTAGCGTCAGGACAAGTAGGGTTAGCGTCAGGACAACTAGGGTTAGCATCAGGACAACTAGGGTTAGCGTCAGAACAAGTAGGGTTAGCATCAGGACAAGTAGGGTTAGCGTCAGGACAACTAGGGTTAGCGTCAGGACAAGTGGGGTTAGCGTCAGGACAACTGGGGTTAGCGTCAGGACAACTAGGGTTAGCATCAGGACAACTAGGGTTAGCGTCAGGACAACTAGGGTTAGCGTCAGGACAACTAGGCTTAGCGTCAGGACAACTAGGGTTAGCGTCAGGACAACTAGGGTTAGCGTCAGGACAACTAAGGTTAGCGTCAGGACAACTAGGGTTAGCGTCAGGACAACTAGGGTTAGCGTCAGGACAACTAGGGTTAGCGTCAGGACAAGTAGGGTTAGCGTCAGGACAACTAGGGTTAGCGTCAGGACAAGTAGGGTTAGCGTCAGGACAACTAGGGTTAGCGTCAGGACAAGTAGGGTTAGCGTCAGGACAACTAGGGTTAGCGTCAGGACAAGTGGGGTTAGCGTCAGGACAACTGGAGTTAGCGTCAGTACAACTAGGGTTAGCGTCAGGACAACTAGGGTTAGCGTCAGGACAAGTAGGGTTAGCGTCAGCACAACTAGGGTTATCGTCAGGACAACTAGGGTTAGCGTCAGGACAAGTAGGGTTAGCGTCAGGACAACTAGGGTTAGCGTCAGGACAACTAGGGTTAGCGTAAGGACAACTAGTGTTAGCGTCAGGACAAGTAGGGTTAGCGTCATTACAACTAGGGTTAGCGTCAGGACAACTAGGGTTAGCATCAGGACAAGTAGGGTTAGCATCAGGACAACTAGGGTTAGCGTCAGGACAACTAGGGTTAGCGTCAGGACAACTAGGGTTAGCTTCAGGACAAGTAGGGTTAGCGTCAGGACAACTAGGGTTAGCGTCAGGACAAGTAGGGTTAGCGTCAGGACAAGTAGGGTTAGCGTCAGGACAACTAGGGTTAGCGTCAGGACAAGTAGGGTTAGCGTCAGGACAACTAGGGTTAGCGTCAGGACAAGTGGAGTTAGCGTCAGGACAACTGGGGTTAGCGTCAGGACAACTAGGATTAGCGTCAGGACAACTAGGGTTAGCGTCAGGACAAGTAGGGTTAGCGTCAGGACAAATAGGGTTAGCGTCAGGACAAGTAGGGTTAGCGTCAGGACAACTAGGGTTAGCATCAGGACAACTAGGGTTAGCGTCAGGACAACTAGGGTTAGCGTCAGGACAACTAGGGTTAGAGTCAGGACAACTAGGGTTAGCGTCAGGACAAGTAGGGTTAGCGTCAGGACAACTAGGGTTAGCATCAGGACAACTAGGGTTAGCGTCAGGACAAGTAGGGTTAGCGTCAGGACAAGTAGGGTTAGCGTCAGGACAACTAGGGTTAGCGTCAGGACAAGTGGGGTTAGCGTCAGGACAACTGGGGTTAGCGTCAGGACAACTAGGGTTAGCATCAGGACAACTAGGGTTAGCGTCAGGACAACTAGGGTTAGCGTCAGGACAACTAGGCTTAGCGTCAGGACAACTAGGGTTAGCGTCAGGACAACTAGGGTTAGCGTCAGGACAACTAAGGTTAGCGTCAGGACAACTAGGGTTAGCGTCAGGACAACTAGGGTTAGCGTCAGGACAACTAGTGTTAACGTCAGGACAAGTAGGGTTAGCGTCAGGACAAGTAGGGTTAGCGTCAGGACAAGTAGGGTTAGCGTCAGGACAAGTAGGGTTAGCGTCAGGACAACTAGGGTTAGCGTCAGGACAAGTAGGGTTACCGTCAGGACAACTAGGGTTAGCGTCAGGACAAGTAGGGTTAGCATCAGGACAACTAGGGTTAGCGTCAGGACAACTAGGGTTAGCGTCAGGACAACTAGGGTTAGCGTCAGGACAAGTAGGGTTAGCGTCAGGACAACTAGGGTTAGCGTCATGACAAGTAGGGTTAGCGTCAGGACAACTAGGGTTAGCGTCAGGACAACTAGGGTTAGAGTCAGGACAACTAGGGTTAGCGTCAGGACAAGTAGGGTTAGCGTCAGGACAACTAGGGTTAGCATCAGGACAACTAGGGTTAGCGTCAGGACAAGTAGGGTTAGCGTCAGGACAAGTAGGGTTAGCGTCAGGACAACTAGGGTTAGCGTCAGGACAAGTGGGGTTAGCTTCAGGACAACTGGGGTTAGCGTCAGGACAACTAGGGTTAGCATCAGGACAACTAGGGTTAGCGTCAGGACAACTAGGGTTAGCGTCAGGACAACTAGGCTTAGCGTCAGGACAACTAGGGTTAGCGTCAGGACAACTAGGGTTAGCGTCAGGACAACTAAGGTTAGCGTCAGGACAACTAGGGTTAGCGTCAGGACAACTAGGGTTAGCGTCAGGACAACTAGGGTTAACGTCAGGACAAGTAGGGTTAGCATCAGGACAAGTAGGGTTAGCGTCAGGACAAGTAGGGTTAGCGTCAGGACAAATAGGGTTAGCGTCAGGACAACTAGGGTTTGCGTCAGGACAAGTAGGGTTAGCGTCAGGACAACTAGGGTTAGCATCAGGACAAGTAGGGTTAGCATCAGGACAACTAGGGTTAGCGTCAGGACAACTAGGGTTAGCGTCAGGACAACTAGGGTTAGCGTCAGGACAACTAGGGTTAGCGTCAGGACAAGTAGGGTTAGCGTCAGGAAAACTAGGGTTAGCGTCAGGACAAGTAGGGTTAGTGTCAGGACAACTAGGGTTAGCGTCAGGACAACTAGGGTTAGCGTTAGGACAAGTAGGGTTAGCGTCAGGACAACTAGGGTTAGCGTGAGGACAAGTGGGGTTAGCGTCAGGACAACTAGGGTTAGCGTCAGGACAACTAGGGTTAGCGTCAGGACAACTTGGGTTAGCGTCAGGACAACTAGGGTTAGCGTCAGGACAACTAGGGTTACCGTCAGGACAACTAGGGTTAGCGTCAGGACAAGTAGGGTTAGCGTCAGGACAACTAGGGTTAGCGTCAGGACAAGTAGGGTTAGCATCAGGACAACTAGGGTTAGCGTCAGTACAACTAGGGTTAGCGTCAGGACAACTAGGGTTAGCGTCAGGACAAGTAGGGTTAGCGTCAGGACAACTAGGGTTAGCGGCAGGACAAGTAGGGTTAGCGTCAGGACAACTAGGGTTAGCGTCAGGACAACTAGGGTTAGCGTTAGGACAAGTAGGGTTAGCGTCAGGACAACTAGGGTTAGCGTGAGGACAAGTGGGGTTAGCGTCAGGACAACTAGGGTTAGCGTCAGGACAACTAGGGTTAGCGTCAGGACAACTTGGGTTAGCGTCAGGACAACTAGGGTTAGCGTCAGGACAACTAGGGTTAGCGTCAGGACAACTAGGGTTAGCGTCAGGACAAGTAGGGTTAGCGTCAGGACAACTAGGGTTAGCGTCAGGACAACTAGGTTTAGCGTCAGGACAACTAGGGTTAGCGTCAGGACAACTAGGGTTAGCGTCAGGACAAGTAGGGTTAGCATCAGGACAACTAGGGTTAGCGTCAGGACAACTAGGGTTAGCGTCAGGACAAGTAGGGTTAGCATCAGGACAACTAGGGTTAGCGTCAGGACAACTAGGGACGGCGTCAGGACAAGTAGGGTTAGCGTCAGCACAACTAGGGTTAGCGTCAGGACAACTAGGGTTAGCGTCAGGACAAGTAGGGTTAGCATCAGGACAACTAGGGTTAGCGTCAGGACAACTAGGGTTAGCGTCACGACAACTAGGGTTAGCGTCAGGACAAGTAGGGTTAGCGTCATTACAACTAGGGTTAGCGTCAGGACAACTAGGGTTAGCATCAGGACAAGTAGGGTTAGCATCAGGACAACTAGGGTTAGCGTCAGGACAACTAGGGTTAGCGTCAGGACAACTAGGGTTAGCGTCAGGACAACTAGGGTTAGCTTCAGGACAAGTAGGGTTAGCGTCAGGACAACTAGGGTTAGCGTCAGGACAACTAGGGTTAGCATCAGGACAACTAGGGTTAGCGTCAGGACAAGTAGGGTTAGCGTCAGGACAAGTAGGGTTAGCGTCAGGACAACTAGGGTTAGCGTCAGGACAAGTGGGGTTAGCGTCAGGACAACTGGGGTTAGCGTCAGGACAACTAGGGTTAGCATCAGGACAACTAGGGTTAGCGTCAGGACAACTAGGGTTAGCGTCAGGACAACTAGGGTTAGCGTTAGGACAAGTAGGGTTAGCGTCAGGACAACTGGGGTTAGCATCAGGACAAGTAGGGTTAGCGTCAGGACAACTAGGGTTAGCATCAGGACAACTAGGGTTAGCGTCAGGACAACTAGGGTTAGCGTCAGGACAACTAGGGTTAGAGTCAGGACAACTAGGGTTAGCGTCAGGACAAGTAGGGTTAGCGTCAGGACAACTAGGGTTAGCGTCAGGACAACTAGGGTTAGCGTCAGGACAAGTCGGGCTAGCGTCAGGACAACTAGGGTTAGCGTCAGGACAACTAGGGTTAGCGTCAGGACAAGTAGGGTTAGCGTCAGGACAACTAGGGTTAGCGTCAGGACAAGTAGGGTTAGTGTCAGGACAACTAGGGTTATCGTCAGGACAACTAGGTTTAGCGTTAGGACAAGTAGGGTTAGCGTCAGGACAACTAGGGTTAGCGTGAGGACAAGTGGGGTTAGCGTCAGGACAACTAGGGTTAGCGTCAGGACAACTAGGGTTAGCGTCAGGACAACTTGGGTTAGCGTCAGGACAACTAGGGTTAGCGTCAGGACAACTAGGGTTACCGTCAGGACAACTAGGGTTAGCGTCAGGACAAGTAGGGTTAGCGTCAGGACAACTAGGGTTAGCGTCAGGACAAGTAGGGTTAGCATCAGGACAACTAGGGTTAGCGTCAGGACAACTAGGGTTAGCGTCAGGACAACTAGGGTTAGCGTCAGGACAAGTAGGGTTAGCGTCAGGACAACTAGGGTTAGCGTCAGGACAAGTAGGGTTAGCGTCAGGACAACTAGGGTTAGCGTCAGGACAACTAGGGTTAGCGTTAGGACAAGTAGGGTTAGCGTCAGGACAACTAGGGTTAGCGTGAGGACAAGTGGGGTTAGCGTCAGGACAACTAGGGTTAGCGTCAGGACAACTAGGGTTAGCGTCAGGACAACTTGGGTTAGCGTCAGGACAACTAGGGTTAGCGTCAGGACAACTAGGGTTAGCGTCAGGACAAGTAGGGTTAGCGTCAGGACAACTAGGGTTAGCGTCAGGACAACTAGGTTTAGCGTCAGGACAACTAGGGTTAGCGTCAGGACAACTAGGGTTAGCGTCAGGACAAGTAGGGTTAGCATCAGGACAACTAGGGTTAGCGTCAGGACAACTAGGGTTAGCGTCAGGACAAGTAGGGTTAGCATCAGGACAACTAGGGTTAGCGTCAGGACAACTAGGGTTAGCGTCAGGACAAGTAGGGTTAGCGTCAGCACAACTAGGGTTAGCGTCAGGACAACTAGGGTTAGCGTCAGGACAAGTAGGGTTAGCGTCAGGACAACTAGGGTTAGCGTCAGGACAACTAGGGTTAGCGTCAGGACAACTAGGGTTAGCGTCAGGACAAGTAGGGTTAGCGTCATTACAACTAGGGTTAGCGTCAGGACAACTAGGGTTAGCATCAGGACAAGTAGGGTTAGCATCAGGACAACTAGGGTTAGCGTCAGGACAACTAGGGTTAGCGTCAGGACAACTAGGGTTAGCGTCAGGACAAGTAGGGTTAGCGTCAGGACAACTAGGGTTAGCGTCAGGACAAGTAGGGTTAGCGTCAGGACAAGTAGGGTTAGCGTCAGGACAACTAGGGTTAGCGTCAGGACAAGTAGGGTTAGCGTCAGGACAACTAGGGTTAGCGTCAGGACAAGTGGGGTTAGCGTCAGGACAACTGGGGTTAGCGTCAGGACAACTAGGGTTAGCGTCAGGACAACTAGGGTTAGCGTCAGGACAACTAGAGTTAGCGTCAGGACAAGTAGGGTTAGCGTCAGGACAACTAGGGTTAGCGTCAGGACAAGTAGGGTTAGCGTCAGGACAACTAGGGTTAGCATCAGGACAACTAGGGTTAGCGTCAGGACAACTAGGGTTAGCGTCAGGACAACTAGGGTTAGAGTCAGGACAACTAGGGTTAGCGTCAGGACAAGTAGGGTTAGCGTCAGGACAACTAGGGTTAGCATCAGGACAACTAGGGTTAGCGTCAGGACAAGTAGGGTTAGCGTCAGGACAAGTAGGGTTAGCGTCAGGACAACTAGGGTTAGCGTCAGGACAAGTGGGGTTAGCGTCAGGACAACTGGGGTTAGCGTCAGGACAACTAGGGTTAGCATCAGGACAACTAGGGTTAGCGTCAGGACAACTAGGGTTAGCGTCAGGACAACTAGGGTTAGCGTCAGGACAAGTAGGGTTAGCGTCAGGACAACTAGGGTTAGCATCAGGACAAGTAGGGTTAGCGTCAGGACAACTAGGGTTAGCATCAGGACAACTAGGGTTAGCGTCAGGACAACTAGGGTTAGCGTCAGGACAACTAGGGTTAGAGTCAGGACAACTAGGGTTAGCGTCAGGACAAGTAGGGTTAGCGTCAGGACAACTAGGGTTAGCGTCAGGACAACTAGGGTTAGCGTCAGGACAAGTCGGGCTAGCGTCAGGACAACTAGGGTTAGCGTCAGGACAACTAGGGTTAGCGTCAGGACAACTAGGGTTAGCGTCAGGACAACTAGGGTTAGCGTCAGGACAACTAGGGTTGGCGTCAGGACAAGTAGGGTTAGCGTCAGGACAACTAGGGTTAGCATCAGGACAAGTAGGGTTAGCGTCAGGACAACTAGGGTTAGAGTCAGGACAACTAGGGTTAGCATCAGGACAAGTAGGGTTAACGTCAGGACAACTAGGGTTATCGTCAGGACAAGTGGGGTTAGCGTCAGGACAACTAGGGTTAGCGTCAGGACAACTAGGGTTAGCGTCAGGACAACTAGGGTTAGCGTCAGGACAACTAGGGTTAGCGTCAGGACAACTAGGGTTAGCGTCAGGACAACTAAGGATAGCGTCAGGACAACTAGGGTTAGCGTCAGGACAACTAGGGTTAGCGTCAGGACAACTAGGGTTAACGTCAGGACAAGTAGGGTTAGCGTCAGGACAAGTAGGGTTAGCGTCAGGACAAGTAGGGTTATCGTCAGGACAAGTAGGGTTAGCGTCAGGACAACTAGGGTTAGCTTCAGGACAAGTAGGGTTAGCGTCAGGACAACTAGGGTTAGCGTCAGGACAAGTAGGGTTAGCGTCAGGACAACTAGGGTTAGCGTCAGGACAACTAGGGTTAGCATCAGGACAACTAGGGTTAGCGTCAGGACAAGTAGGGTTAGCGTCAGGACAACTAGGGTTAGCGTCAGGACAAGTAGGGTTAGCGTCAGGACAACTAGGGTTAGCGTAAGGACAACTAGGGTTAGCGTTAGGACAAGTAGGGTTAGCGTAAGGACAACTAGGGTTAGCGTGAGGACAAGTGGGGTTAGCGTCAGGACAACTAGGGTTAGCGTCAGGACAACTAGGGTTAGCATCAGGACAACTTGGGTTAGCGTCAGGACAACTAGGGTTAGCGTCAGGACAAGTAGGGTTAGCGTCAGGACAAGTAGGGTTAGCGTCAGGACAACTAGGGTTAGCGTCAGGACAACTAGGGTTAGCGTCAGGACAACTACGGTTAGCGTCAGGACAAGTAGGGTTAGCATCAGGACAACTAGGGTTAGCGTCAGGACAACTAGGGTTAGCGTCAGGACAAGTAGGGTTAGCATCAGGACAACTAGGGTTAGCGTCAGGACAACTAGGGTTAGCGTCAGGACAAGTAGGGTTAGCGTCAGGACAACTAGGGTTAGCGTCAGGACAACTAGGGTTAGCGTCAGGACAAGTAGGGTTAGCGTCAGGACAACTAGGGTTAGCGTCAGGACAACTAGGATTAGCGTCAGGACAACTAGGGTTAGGGTCAGGACAAGTAGGGTTAGCGTCATTACAACTAGGGTTAGCGTCAGGACAACTAGGGTTAGCATCAGGACAAGTAGGGTTAGCATCAAGACAACTAGGGTTAGCGTCAGGACAACTAGGGTTAGCGTCAGGACAACTAGGGTTAGCGTCAGGACAACTAGGGTTAGCTTCAGGACAAGTAGGGTTAGCGTCAGGACAACTAGGGTTAGCGTCAGGACAACTAGGGTTAGCGTCAGGACAAGTAGGGTTAGCGTCAGGACAAGTAGGGTTAGCGTCAGGACAACTAGGGTTAGCGTCAGGACAAGTAGGGTTAGCGTCAGGACAACTAGGGTTAGCGTCAGGACAAGTGGGGTTAGCGTCAGGACAACTGGGGTTAGCGTCAGGACAACTAGGGTTAGCGTCAGGACAACTAGGGTTGGGGTCAGGACAAGTAGGGTTAGCGTCAGGACAACTAGGGTTAGCATCAGGACAAGTAGGGTTAGCGTCAGGACAACTAGGGTTAGAGTCAGGACAACTAGGGTTAGCGTTAGGACAAGTAGGGTTAACGTCAGGACAACTAGGGTTATCGTCAGGACAAGTGGGGTTAGCGTCAGGACAACTAGGGTTAGCGTCAGGACAACTAGGGTTAGCGTCAGGACAACTAGGCTTAGCGTCAGGACAACTAGGGTTAGCGTCAGGACAACTAGGGTTAGCGTCAGGACAACTAAGGTTAGCATCAGGACAACTAGGGTTAGCGTCAGGACAACTAGGGTTAGCGTCAGGACAACTAGGGTTAACGTCAGGACAAGTAGGGTTAGCGTCAGGACAAGTAGGGTTAGCGTCAGGACAAGTAGGGTTAGCGTCAGGACAAGTAGGGTTAGCGTCAGGACAACTAGGGTTAGCGTCAGGACAACTAGGGTTAGCGTCAGGACAACTAGGGTTAGCGTCAGGACAAGTAGGGTTAGCGTCAGGACAACTAGGGTTAGCGTCAGGACAAGTAGGGTTAGCGTCAGGACAACTAGGGTTAGCGTAAGGACAACTAGGGTTAGCGTTAGGACAAGTAGGGTTAGCGTCAGGACAACTAGGGTTAGCGTGAGGACAAGTGGGGTTAGCATCAGGACAACTAGGGTTAGCGTCAGGACAACTAGGGTTAGCGTCAGGACAACTTGGGTTAGCGTCAGGACAACTAGGGTTAGCGTCAGGACAAGTAGGGTTAGCGTCAGGACAAGTAGGGTTAGCGTCAGGACAACTAGGGTTAGCGTCAGGACAACTAGGGTTAGCGTCAAGACAACTAGGGTTAGCGTCAGGACAACTAGGGTTAGCGTCAGGACAAGTAGGGTTAGCATCTGGACAACTACGGTTAGCGTCAGGACAACTAGGGTTAGCGTCAGGACAAGTAGGGTTAGCATCAGGACAACTAGGGTTAGCGTCAGGACAACTAGGGTTAGCGTCAGGACAAGTAGGGTTAGCGTCAGGACAACTAGGGTTAGCGTCAGGACAACTAGGGTTAGCTCAGGACAAGTAGGGTTAGCGTCAGGACAACTAGGGTTAGCGTCAGGACAACTAGGATTAGCGTCAGGACAACTAGGGTTAGCGTCAGGACAAGTAGGGTTAGCGTCATTACAACTAGGGTTAGCGTCAGGACAACTAGGGTTAGCATCAGGACAAGTAGGGTTAGCATCAGGACAACTAGGGTTAGCGTCAGGACAACTAGGGTTAGCGTCAGGACAACTAGGGTTAGCGACAGGACAACTAGGGTTAGCTTCAGGACAAGTAGGGTTAGCGTCAGGACAACTAGGGTTAGCGTCAGGACAAGTAGGTTTAGCGTCAGGACAAGTAGGGTTAGCGTCAGGACAACTAGGGTTAGCGTCAGGACAAGTAGGGTTAGCGTCAGGACAACTAGGGTTAGCGTCAGGACAAGTGGGGTTAGCATCAGGACAACTGGGGTTAGCGTCAGGACAACTAGGGTTAGCGTCAGGACAACTAGGGTTAGCGTCAGGACAACTAGGGTTAGCGTCAGGACAACTAGGGTTAGCGTCAGGACAAGTAGGGTTAGCGTCAGGACAACTAGGGTTAGCGTCAGGACAAGTAGGGTTAGCGTCAGGACAACTAGGGTTAGCATCAGGACAACTAGGGTTAGCGTCAGGACAACTAGGGTTAGCGTCAGGACAACTAGGGTTAGAGTCAGGACAACTAGGGTTAGCGTCAGGACAAGTAGGGTTAGCGTCAGGACAACTAGGGTTAGCATCAGGACAACTAGGGTTAGCGTCAGGACTAGTAGGGTTAGCGTCAGGACAAGTAGGGTTAGCGTCAGGACAACTAGGGTTAGCGACAGGACAACTAGGGTTAGCATCAGGACAACTAGGGTTAGCGTCAGGACAACTAGGGTTGGCGTCAGGACAAGTAGGGTTAGCGTCAGGACAACTAGGGTTAGCACCAGGACAAGTAGGGTTAGCGTCAGGACAACTAGGGTTAGCGTCAGGACAACTAGGGTTAGCGTCAGGACAAGTAGGGTTAACGTCAGGACAACTAGGGTTATGGTCAGGACAAGTGGGGTTAGCGTTAGGACAACTAGGGTTAGCGTCAGTACAACTAGGCTTAGCGTCAGGACAACTAGGGTTAGCGTCTGGACAACTAGGGTTAGCGTCAGGACAACTAAGGTTAGCGTCAGGACAACTAGGGTAAGCGTCAGGACAACTAGGGTTAGCGTCAGGACAACTAGGATTAGCGTCAGGACAACTAGGGTTATCGTCAGGACAACTAGGGTTAGCGTCAGGACAAGTAGGGTTAGCGTCAGGACAAGTAGGGTTAGCGTCAGGACAACTAGGGTTAGCGTCAGGACAAGTAGGGTTAGCGTCAGGACAACTAGGGTAAGCGTCAGGACAAGTAGGGTTAGCGTCAGGACAACTAGGGTTAGCGTCAGGACAACTAGGGTTAGCATCAGGACAACTAGGGTTAGCGTCAGGACAACTAGGGTTTACGTCAGGACAACTAGGGTTAGCGTCAGGACAAGTAGGGTTAGCGTCAGGACAAGTAGGGTTAGCGTCAGGACAACTAGGGTTAGCGTCAGGACAACTAGGGTTAGCGTCAGGACAAGTAGGGTTAGCGTCAGGACAACTAGGGTTAGAGTCAGGACAACTAGGGTTAGCGTCAGGACAACTAGGGTTAGCGTCAGGACAAGTAGGGTTAGCGTCAGGACAACTAGGGTTATGGTCAGGACAAGTGGGGTTAGCGTTAGGACAACTAGGGTTAGCGTCAGGACAACTAGGGTTAGCGTCAGGACAACTAGGCTTAGCGTCAGGACAACTAGGGTTAGCGTCAGGACAACTAGGGTTAGCGTCAGGACAACTAAGGTTAGCGTCAGGACAACTAGGGTTAGCGTCAGGACAACTAGGGTTAGCGTCAGGACAACTAGGATTAGCGTCAGGACAACTAGGGTTATCGTCAGGACAACTAGGGTTAGCGTCAGGACAAGTAGGGTTAGCGTCAGGACAAGTAGGGTTAGCGTCAGGACAAGTAGGGTTAGCGTCAGGACAAGTAGGGTTAGCGTCAGGACAAGTAGGGTAAGCGTCAGGACAAGTAGGGTTAGCGTCAGGACAAGTAGGGTTAGCGTCAGGACAACTAGGGTTAGCATCAGGACAACTAGGGTTAGCATCAGGACAACTAGGGTTTATGTCAGGACAACTAGGGTTAGCGTCAGGACAAGTAGGGTTAGCGTCAGGACAAGTAGGGTTAGCGTCAGGACAACTAGGGTTAGCGTCAGGACAACTAGGGTTAGCGTCAGGACAAGTAGGGTTAGCGTCAGGACAACTAGGGTTAGAGTCAGGACAACTAGGGTTAGCGTCAGGACAACTAGGGTTAGCGTCAGGACAAGTAGGGTTAGCGTCAGGACAACTAGGGTTAGCGTCAGGACAAGTAGGGTTAGCGTCAGGACAAGTAGGGTTAGCGTCAGGACAACTAGGGTTAGCATCAGGACAAGTAGGGTTAGCGTCAGGACAACTAGGGTTAGCGTCAGGACAACTAGGGTTAGCGTCAGGACAACTAGGGTTAGCGTCAGGACAACTAGGGTTAGCGTCAGGACAACTACGGTTAGCGTCAGGACAAGTAGGGTTAGCATCAGGACAACTAGGGTTAGCGTCAGGACAACTAGGGTTAGCGTCAGGACAAGTAGGGTTAGCATCAGGACAACTAGGGTTAGCGTCAGGACAACTAGGGTTAGCGTCAGGACAAGTAGGGTTAGCGTCAGGACAACTAGGGTTAGCGTCAGGACAACTAGGGTTAGCGTCAGGACAAGTAGGGTTAGCGTCAGGACAACTAGGGTTAGCGTCAGGACAACTAGGATTAGCGTCAGGACAACTAGGGTTAGGGTCAGGACAAGTAGGGTTAGCGTCATTACAATAAGGGTTAGCGTCAGGACAACTAGGGTTAGCATCAGGACAAGTAGGGTTAGCATCAGGACAACTAGGGTTAGCGTCAGGACAACTAGGGTTAGCGTCAGGACAACTAGGGTTAGCGTCAGGACAACTAGGGTTAGCTTCAGGACAAGTAGGGTTAGCGTCAGGACAACTAGGGTTAGCGTCAGGACAAGTAGGGTTAGCGTCAGGACAAGTAGGGTTAGCGTCAGGACAACTAGGGTTAGCCTCAGGACAAGTAGGGTTAGCGTCAGGACAACTAGGGTTAGCGTCAGGACAAGTGGGGTTAGCGTCAGGACAACTGGGGTTAGCGTCAGGACAACTAGGGTTAGCGTCAGGACAACTAGGGTTGGCGTCAGGACAAGTAGGGTTAGCGTCAGGACAACTAGGGTTAGCATCAGGACAAGTAGGGTTAGCGTCAGGACAACTAGGGTTAGAGTCAGGACAACTAGGGTTAGCGTTAGGACAAGTAGGGTTAACGTCAGGACAACTAGGGTTATCGTCAGGACAAGTGGGGTTAGCGTCAGGACAACTAGGGTTAGCGTCAGGACAACTAGGGTTAGCGTCAGGACAACTAGGCTTAGCGTCAGGACAACTAGGGTTAGCGTCAGGACAACTAGGGTTAGCGTCAGGACAACTAAGGTTAGCGTCAGGACAACTAGGGTTAGCGTCAGGACAACTAGGGTTAGCGTCAGGACAACTAGGGTTAACGTCAGGACAAGTAGGGTTAGCGTCAGGACAAGTAGGGTTAGCGTCAGGACAAGTAGGGTTAGCGTCAGGACAAGTAGGGTTAGCGTCAGGACAACTAGGGTTAGCGTCAGGACAACTAGGGTTAGCGTCAGGACAACTAGGGTTAGCGTCAGGACAAGTAGGGTTAGCGTCAGGACAACTAGGGTTAGCGTCAGGACAAGTAGGGTTAGCGTCAGGACAACTAGGGTTAGCGTAAGGACAACTAGGGTTAGCGTTAGGACAAGTAGGGTTAGCGTCAGGACAACTAGGGTTAGCGTGAGGACAAGTGGGGTTAGCGTCAGGACAACTAGGGTTAGCGTCAGGACAACTAGGGTTAGCGTCAGGACAACTTGGGTTAGCGTCAGGACAACTAGGGTTAGCGTCAGGACAAGTAGGGTTAGCGTCAGGACAAGTAGGGTTAGCGTCAGGACAACTAGGGTTAGCGTCAGGACAACTAGGGTTAGCGTCAGGACAACTAGGGTTAGCGTCAGGACAACTAGGGTTAGCGTCAGGACAAGTAGGGTTAGCATCAGGACAACTACGGTTAGCGTCAGGACAACTAGGGTTAGCGTCAGGACAAGTAGGGTTAGCATCAGGACAACTAGGGTTAGCGTCAGGACAACTAGGGTTAGCGTCAGGACAAGTAGGGTTAGCGTCAGGACAACTAGGGTTAGCGTCAGGACAACTAGGGTTAGCTCAGGACAAGTAGGGTTAGCGTCAGGACAACTAGGGTTAGCGTCAGGACAACTAGGATTAGCGTCAGGACAACTAGGGTTAGCGTCAGGACAAGTAGGGTTAGCGTCATTACAACTAGGGTTAGCGTCAGGACAACTAGGGTTAGCATCAGGACAAGTAGGGTTAGCATCAGGACAACTAGGGTTAGCGTCAGGACAACTAGGGTTAGCGTCAGGACAACTAGGGTTAGCGACAGGACAACTAGGGTTAGCTTCAGGACAAGTAGGGTTAGCGTCAGGACAACTAGGGTTAGCGTCAGGACAAGTAGGGTTAGCGTCAGGACAAGTAGGGTTAGCGTCAGGACAACTAGGGTTAGCGTCAGGACAAGTAGGGTTAGCGTCAGGACAACTAGGGTTAGCGTCAGGACAAGTGGGGTTAGCATCAGGACAACTGGGGTTAGCGTCAGGACAACTAGGGTTAGCGTCAGGACAACTAGGGTTAGCATCAGGACAACTAGGGTTAGCGTCAGGACAACTAGGGTTAGCGTCAGGACAAGTAGGGTTAGCGTCAGGACAACTAGGGTTAGCGTCAGGACAAGTAGGGTTAGCGTCAGGACAACTAGGGTTAGCGTCAGGACAACTAGGGTTAGCGTCAGGACAACTAGGGTTAGAGTCAGGACAACTAGGGTTAGCGTCAGGACAAGTAGGGTTAGCGTCAGGACAACTAGGGTTAGCATCAGGACAACTAGGGTTAGCGTCAGGACTAGTAGGGTTAGCGTCAGGACAAGTAGGGTTAGCGTCAGGACAACTAGGGTTAGCGTCAGGACAACTAGGGTTAGCATCAGGACAACTAGGGTTAGCGTCAGGACAACTAGGGTTGGCGTCAGGACAAGTAGAGTTAGCGTCAGGACAACTAGGGTTAGCACCAGGACAAGTAGGGTTAGCGTCAGGACAACTAGGGTTAGCGTCAGGACAACTAGGGTTAGCGTCAGGACAAGTAGGGTTAACGTCAGGACAACTAGGGTTATGGTCAGGACAAGTGGGGTTAGCGTTAGGACAACTAGGGTTAGCGTCAGGACAACTAGGGTTAGCGTCAGGACAACTAGGCTTAGCGTCAGGACAACTAGGGTTAGCGTCAGGACAACTAGGGTTAGCGTCAGGACAACTAAGGTTAGCGTCAGGACAACTAGGGTTAGCGTCAGGACAACTAGGGTTAGCGTCAGGACAACTAGGATTAGCGTCAGGACAACTAGGGTTATCGTCAGGACAACTAGGGTTAGCGTCAGGACAAGTAGGGTTAGCGTCAGGACAAGTAGGGTTAGCGTCAGGACAACTAGGGTTAGCGTCAGGACAAGTAGGGTTAGCGTCAGGACAACTAGGGTAAGCGTCAGGACAAGTAGGGTTAGCGTCAGGACAACTAGGGTTAGCGTCAGGACAACTAGGGTTAGCATCAGGACAACTAGGGTTAGCGTCAGGACAACTAGGGTTTACGTCAGGACAACTAGGGTTAGCGTCAGGACAAGTAGGGTTAGCGTCAGGACAAGTAGGGTTAGCGTCAGGACAACTAGGGTTAGCGTCAGGACAACTAGGGTTAGCGTCAGGACAAGTAGGGTTAGCGTCAGGACAACTAGGGTTAGAGTCAGGACAACTAGGGTTAGCGTCAGGACAACTAGGGTTAGCGTCAGGACAAGTAGGGTTAGCGTCAGGACAACTAGGGTTAGCGTCAGGACAAGTAGGGTTAGCGTCAGGACAAGTAGGGTTAGCGTCAGGACAACTAGGGTTAGCGTCAGGACAAGTAGGGTTAGCGTCAGGACAACTAGGGTTAGCGTCAGGACAACTAGGGTTAGCGTCAGGACAAGTAGGGTTATAGTCAAGACAACTAGGGTTAGCGTCAGGACAAGTAGGGTTATAGTCAAGACAACTAGGGTTAGCGTCAGGACAACTAGGGTTAGCGTCAGGACAAGTAGGGTTAGTGTCAGGACAAGTAGGGTTAGCGTCAGGACAACTAGGGTTAGCGTCAGGACAACTAGGGTTAGCGTCAGGACAACTAGGGTTAGCGTCAGGACAAGTAGGGTTAGCGTCAGGACAAGTAGGGTTAGCGTCAGGACAACTAGGGTTAGCGTCAGGACAAGTAGGGTTAGCGTCAGGACAACTAGGGTTAGCGTAAGGACAACTAGGGTTAGCGTTAGGACAAGTAGGGTTAGCGTCAGGACAACTAGGGTTAGCGTGAGGACAAGTGGGGTTAGCGTCAGGACAACTAGGGTTAGCGTCAGGACAACTAGGGTTAGCGTCAGGACAACTTGGGTTAGCGTCAGGACAACTAGGGTTAGCGTTAGGACAAGTAGGGTTAGCGTCAGGACAAGTAGGGTTAGCGTCAGGACAACTAGGGTTAGCGTCAGGACAACTAGGGTTAGCGTCAGGACAACTAGGGTTAGCGTCAGGACAACTAGGGTTAGCGTCAGGACAAGTAGGGTTAGCATCAGGACAACTACGGTTAGCGTCAGGACAACTAGGGTTAGCGTCAGGACAAGTAGGGTTAGCATCAGGACAACTAGGGTTAGCGTCAGGACAACTAGGGTTAGCGTCAGGACAAGTAGGGTTAGCGTCAGGACAACTAGGGTTAGCGTCAGGACAACTAGGGTTAGCTCAGGACAAGTAGGGTTAGCGTCAGGACAACTAGGGTTAGCGTCAGGACAACTAGGATTAGCGTCAGGACAACTAGGGTTAGCGTCAGGACAAGTAGGGTTAGCGTCATTACAACTAGGGTTAGCGTCAGGACAACTAGGGTTAGCATCAGGACAAGTAGGGTTAGCATCAGGACAACTAGGGTTAGCGTCAGGACAACTAGGGTTAGCGTCAGGACAACTAGGGTTAGCGACAGGACAACTAGGGTTAGCTTCAGGACAAGTAGGGTTAGCGTCAGGACAACTAGGGTTAGCGTCAGGACAAGTAGGGTTAGCGTCAGGACAAGTAGGGTTAGCGTCAGGACAACTAGGGTTAGCGTCAGGACAAGTAGGGTTAGCGTCAGGACAACTAGGGTTAGCGTCAGGACAAGTGGGGTTAGCATCAGGACAACTGGGGTTAGCGTCAGGACAACTAGGGTTAGCGTCAGGACAACTAGGGTTAGCGTCAGGACAACTAGGGTTAGCGTCAGGACAACTAGGGTTAGCGTCAGGACAAGTAGGGTTAGCGTCAGGACAACTAGGGTTAGCGTCAGGACAAGTAGGGTTAGCGTCAGGACAACTAGGGTTAGCATCAGGACAACTAGGGTTAGCGTCAGGACAACTAGGGTTAGCGTCAGGACAACTAGGGTTAGAGTCAGGACAACTAGGGTTAGCGTCAGGACAAGTAGGGTTAGCGTCAGGACAACTAGGGTTAGCATCAGGACAACTAGGGTTAGCGTCAGGACTAGTAGGGTTAGCGTCAGGACAAGTAGGGTTAGCGTCAGGACAACTAGGGTTAGCGTCAGGACAACTAGGGTTAGCATCAGGACAACTAGGGTTAGCGTCAGGACAACTAGGGTTGGCGTCAGGACAAGTAGAGTTAGCGTCAGGACAACTAGGGTTAGCACCAGGACAAGTAGGGTTAGCGTCAGGACAACTAGGGTTAGCGTCAGGACAACTAGGGTTAGCGTCAGGACAAGTAGGGTTAACGTCAGGACAACTAGGGTTATGGTCAGGACAAGTGGGGTTAGCGTTAGGACAACTAGGGTTAGCGTCAGGACAACTAGGGTTAGCGTCAGGACAACTAGGCTTAGCGTCAGGACAACTAGGGTTAGCGTCAGGACAACTAGGGTTAGCGTCAGGACAACTAAGGTTAGCGTCAGGACAACTAGGGTTAGCGTCAGGACAACTAGGGTTAGCGTCAGGACAACTAGGATTAGCGTCAGGACAACTAGGGTTATCGTCAGGACAACTAGGGTTAGCGTCAGGACAAGTAGGGTTAGCGTCAGGACAAGTAGGGTTAGCGTCAGGACAACTAGGGTTAGCGTCAGGACAAGTAGGGTTAGCGTCAGGACAACTAGGGTAAGCGTCAGGACAAGTAGGGTTAGCGTCAGGACAACTAGGGTTAGCGTCAGGACAACTAGGGTTAGCATCAGGACAACTAGGGTTAGCGTCAGGACAACTAGGGTTTACGTCAGGACAACTAGGGTTAGCGTCAGGACAAGTAGGGTTAGCGTCAGGACAAGTAGGGTTAGCGTCAGGACAACTAGGGTTAGCGTCAGGACAACTAGGGTTAGCGTCAGGACAAGTAGGGTTAGCGTCAGGACAACTAGGGTTAGAGTCAGGACAACTAGGGTTAGCGTCAGGACAACTAGGGTTAGCGTCAGGACAAGTAGGGTTAGCGTCAGGACAACTAGGGTTAGCGTCAGGACAAGTAGGGTTAGCGTCAGGACAAGTAGGGTTAGCGTCAGGACAACTAGGGTTAGCGTCAGGACAAGTAGGGTTAGCGTCAGGACAACTAGGGTTAGCGTCAGGACAACTAGGGTTAGCGTCAGGACAAGTAGGGTTATAGTCAAGACAACTAGGGTTAGCGTCAGGACAAGTAGGGTTATAGTCAAGACAACTAGGGTTAGCGTCAGGACAACTAGGGTTAGCGTCAGGACAAGTAGGGTTAGTGTCAGGACAAGTAGGGTTAGCGTCAGGACAACTAGGGTTAGCGTCAGGACAACTAGGGTTAGCGTCAGGACAACTAGGGTTAGCGTCAGGACAAGTAGGGTTAGCGTCAGGACAAGTAGGGTTAGCGTCAGGACAAGTAGGGTTAGCGTCAGGACAACTAGGGTTAGCGTCAGGACAAATAGGGTTAGCATCAGGACAACTAGGGTTAGCGTCAGGACAACTAGGGTTAGCGTCAGGACAACTAGGGTTAGCGTCAGGACAACTAGGGTTAGCGTCAGGCAACTAGGGTTATTGTCAGGACAACTAGGTTTAGCGTCAGGACAACTAATGTTAGCGTCAGGACAACTCGGGTTAGCGTCAGGACAACTAGGGTTAGCGTTAGGACAACTCGGGTTAGCATCAGGACAACTCGGGTTAGCGTCAGGACAACTCGGGTTAGCATCAGGACAACTAGGGTTAGCGTCAGGACAACTAGGGTTAGCGTCAGGACACCTAGGGTTATCGTCAGGACAACTAGGGTTAGCGTCAGGACAACTAGGGTTAGCGTCAGGACAAGTAGGGTTAGCGTCAGGACAACTAGGGTTAGCGTCAGGACAAGTAGGGTTAGCGTCAGGACAACTAGGGTTAGCGTTAGGACAAGTAGGGTTAGCGTCAGGACAACTAGGGTTAGCGTCAGGACAACTAGGGTTAGCGTCAGGACAAGTAGGGTTAGCGTCAGGACAACTAGGGTTAGCGTCAGGACAAGTAGGGCTAGCGTCAGGACAAGTAAGGTTAGCGTCAGGACAAGTAGGGTTAGCGTCAGGACAACTAGGGTTAGCGTCAGGACAACTAGGGTTAGCGTCAGGACAACTCAGGTTAGCGTCAGGACAACTAGGGTTAGCGTCAGGACAACTCAGATTAGCGTCAGGACAACTCGGGTTAGCGTCAGGACAACTCGGGTTAGCGTCAGGACAACTCGGGTTAGCGTCAGGACAACTCGGGTTAGCGTCAGGACAACTAGGGTTTTCGTCAGGACAACTAGGGTTAGCGTCAGGACAAGTAGGGTTAGCGTCAGGACAACTAGGGTTAGCGTCAGGACAAGTAGGGTTAGCGTCAGGACAACTAGGGTTAGCGTCAGGACAAGTAGGGTTAGCGTCAGGACAACTAGGGTTAGCGTCAGGACAACTAGGGTTAGCGTCAGGACAAGTAGGGTTAGCGTCAGGACAACTAGGGTTATCGTCAGGACAAGTAGGGTTAGCGTCAGGACAAGTAGGGTTAGCGTCAGGACAACTAGGGTTAGCGTCAGGACAACTAGGGTTAGCGTCAGGACAACTCAGATTAGCGTCAGGACAACTCGGGTTAGCATCAGGACAACTCGGGTTAGCGTCAGGACAACTCGGGTTAGCGTCAGGACAAGTAGGGTTAGCGTCAGGACAACTAGGGTTATCGTCAGGACAAGTAGGGTTAGCGTCAGGACAAGTAGGGTTAGCGTCAGGACAACTAGGGTTAGCGTCAGGACAACTAGGGTTATCGTCAGGACAAGTAGGGTTAGCGTCAGGACAAGTAGGGTTAGCGTCAGGACAACTAGGGTTAGCGTCAGGACAACTAGGGTTAGCGTCAGGACAACTCAGATTAGCGTCAGGACAACTCGGGTTAGCATCAGGACAACTCGGGTTAGCGTCAGGACAACTCGGGTTAGCGTCAGGACAACTAGGGTTAGCGTCAGGACAACTGGGGTTAGTGTCAGGACAACTTGGGTTAGCGTCAGGACAAGTAGGGTTAGCGTCAGGACAACTAGGGTTAGCGTCAGGACAACTAGGGTTAGCGTCAGGACAAGTAGGGTTAGCGTCAGGACAACTAGGGTTAGCGTCAGGACAAGTAGGGTTAGCGTCAGGACAAGTAGGGTTAGCGTCAGGACAACTAGGGTTAGCGTCAGGACAAGTAGGGTTAGCGTCAGGACAACTAGGGTTAGCGTCAGGACAAGTAGGGTTAGCGTCAGGACAAGTAGGGTTAGCGTCAGGACAAGTAGGGTTAGCGTCAGGACAACTAGGGTTAGCGTCAGGACAACTAGGGTTAGCGTCAGGACAACTCAGGTTAGCGTCAGGACAACTAGGGTTAGCGTCAGGACAACTCAGATTAGCGTCAGGACCACTCGGGTTAGCGTCAGGACAACTCGGGTTAGCGTCAGGACAACTCGGGTTAGCGTCAGGACAAGTAGGGTTAGCGTCAGGACAACTCGGGTTAGCGTCAGGACAACTAGGGTTAGCGTCAGGACAACTAGGGTTAGCGTCAGGACAACTAGGGTTAGCGTCAGGACAAGTAGGGTTAGCGTCAGGCAACTAGGGTTAGCGTCAGGACAACTAGGGTTAGCGTCAGGACAACTAGGGTTAGCGTCAGGACAAGTAGGGTTAGCATCAGGACAACTAGGGTTAGCGTCAGGACAACTAGGGTTAGCGTCAGGACAAGTAGGGTTATCGTCAAGACAACTAGGGTTAGCGTCAGGACAACTAGGGTTAGCGTCAGGACAACTAGGGTTAGCGTCAGGACAACTAGGGTTAGCGTCAGGACAACTAGTGTTAGCGTCAGGACAACTAGGGTTAGCGTCAGGACAAGTAGGGTTAGCGTCAGGACAAGTAGGGTTAGCGTCAGGACAACTAGGGTTAGCGTCAGGACAACTAGGGTTAGCATCAGGACAACTAGGGTTAGCATCAGGACAACTAAGGTTAGCGTCAGGACAACTAGGGTTAGCGTCAGGACAACTAGGGTTAGCGTCAGGACAACTAGGGTTAGCGTCAGGACAAGTAGGGTTAGCGTCAGTACAAGTAGGGTTAGCGTCAGGACAAGTAGGGTTAGCGTCAGGACAACCAGGGTTAGCGTCAGGACAACTAGGGTTAGCGTCAGGACAACTAGGGTTAGCGTCAGGACAACTAGGGTTAGCGTCAGGACAAGTAGGGTTAGCCTCAGGACAACTAGGGTTAGCGTCAGGACAACCAGGGTTAGCGTAAGGACAACTAGCGTTAGCGTCAGGACAACTAGGGTTAGCGTCAGGACAACTAATGTTAGCGTCAGGACAACTCGGGTTAGCGTCAGGACAACTAGGGTTAGCGTCAGGACAACTCGGGTTAGCGTCAGGTCAACTCGGGTTAGCGTCAGGACAACTAGGGTTAGCGTCAGGACAACTTGGGTTAGCGTCAGGACAGCTAGGGTTATCGTCAGGACAACTAGGGTTAGCGTCAGGACAACTAGGGTTAGCGTCAGGACAAGTAGGGTTAGCGTCAGGACAACTAGGGTTAGCGTCAGGACAAGTAGGGTTAGCGTCAGGACAACTAGGGTTAGCGTCAGGACAAGTAGGGTTAGCGTCAGGACAACTAGGGTTAGCGTCAGGACAACTAGGGTTAGCGTCTGGAAAAGTAGGGTTAGCGTCAGGACAACTAGGGTTAGCGTCAGGACAAGTAGGGTTAGCGTCAGGACAAGTAGGGTTAGCGTCAGGACAACTAGGGTTAGCGTCAGGACAGCTAGGGTTAGCGTCAGGACAACTAGGGTTAGCGTCAGGACAACTCTGGTTAGCGTCAGGACAACTAGGGTTAGCGTCAGGACAACTCAGATTAGCGTCAGGACAACTAGGGTTAGCGTCAGGACAACTAGGGTTAGCGTCAGGACAACTAGGGTTAGCATCAGGACAAGTAGGGTTAGCGTCAGGACAACTAGGGTTAGCGTCAGGACAAGTAGGGTTAGCGTCAGGACAACTAGGGTTAGCGTCAGGACAAGTAGGGTTAGCGTCAGGACAACTAGGGTTAGCGTCAGGACAACTAGGGTTAGCGTCAGGAAAAGTAGGGTTAGCGTCAGGACAACTAGGGTTAGCGTCAGGACAAGTAGGGTTAGCGTCAGGACAAGTAGGGTTAGCGTCAGGACAACTAGGGTTAGCGTCAGGACAACTAGGGTTAGCGTCAGGACAGCTAGGGTTAGCGTCAGGACAACTAGGGTTAGCGTCAGGACAACTAATGTTAGCGTCAGGACAACTCGGGTTAGCGTCAGGACAACTAGGGTTAGCGTCAGGACAGCTAGGGTTATCGTCAGGACAACTAGGGTTAGCGTCAGGACAACTAGGGTTAGCGTCAGGACAAGTAGGGTTAGCGTCAGGACAACTAGGGTTAGCGTCAGGACAAGTAGGGTTAGCGTCAGGACAACTAGGGTTAGCGTCAGGACAAGTAGGGTTAGCGTCAGGACAACTAGGGTTAGCGTCAGGACAACTAGGGTTAGCGTCTGGAAAAGTAGGGTTAGCGTCAGGACAACTAGGGTTAGCGTCAGGACAAGTAGGGTTAGCGTCAGGACAAGTAGGGTTAGCGTCAGGACAACTAGGGTTAGCGTCAGGACAGCTAGGGTTAGCGTCAGGACAACTAGGGTTAGCGTCAGGACAACTCGGGTTAGCGTCAGGACAACTAGGGTTAGCGTCAGGACAACTCAGATTAGCGTCAGGACAACTAGGGTTAGCGTCAGGACAACTAGGGTTAGCGTCAGGACAACTAGGGTTAGCATCAGGACAAGTAGGGTTAGCGTCAGGACAAGTAGGGTTAGCGTCAGGACAACTAGGGTTAGCGTCAGGACAAGTAGGGTTAGCGTCAGGACAAGTAGGGTTAGCGTCAGGACAACTAGGGTTAGCGTCAGGAAAAGTAGGGTTAGCGTCAGGACAACTAGGGTTAGCGTCAGGACAAGTAGGGTTAGCGTCAGGACAAGTAGGGTTAGCGTCAGGACTACTAGGGTTAGCGTCAGGACAACTAGGGTTAGCGTCAGGACAGCTAGGGTTAGCGTCAGGACAACTAGGGTTAGCGTCAGGACAACTAATGTTAGCGTCAGGACAACTCGGGTTAGCGTCAGGACAACTAGGGTTAGCGTCAGGACAACTCGGGTTAGCGTCAGGTCAACTCGGGTTAGCGTCAGGACAACTAGGGTTAGCGTCAGGACAACTTGGGTTAGCGTCAGGACAGCTAGGGTTATCGTCAGGACAACTAGGGTTAGCGTCAGGACAACTAGGGTTAGCGTCAGGACAAGTAGGGTTAGCGTCAGGACAACTAGGGTTAGCGTCAGGACAAGTAGGGTTAGCGTCAGGACAACTAGGGTTAGCGTCAGGACAAGTAGGGTTAGCGTCAGGACAACTAGGGTTAGCGTCAGGACAACTAGGGTTAGCGTCTGGAAAAGTAGGGTTAGCGTCAGGACAACTAGGGTTAGCGTCAGGACAAGTAGGGTTAGCGTCAGGACAAGTAGGGTTAGCGTCAGGACAACTAGGGTTAGCGTCAGGACAGCTAGGGTTAGCGTCAGGACAACTAGGGTTAGCGTCAGGACAACTCGGGTTAGCGTCAGGACAACTAGGGTTAGCGTCAGGACAACTCAGATTAGCGTCAGGACAACTAGGGTTAGCGTCAGGACAACTAGGGTTAGCGTCAGGACAACTAGGGTTAGCATCAGGACAAGTAGGGTTAGCGTCAGGACAACTAGGGTTAGCGTCAGGACAAGTAGGGTTAGCGTCAGGACAACTAGGGTTAGCGTCAGGACAAGTAGGGTTAGCGTCAGGACAACTAGGGTTAGCGTCAGGACAACTAGGGTTAGCGTCAGGAAAAGTAGGGTTAGCGTCAGGACATCTAGGGTTAGCGTCAGGACAAGTAGGGTTAGCGTCAGGACAAGTAGGGTTAGCGTCAGGACAACTAGGGTTAGCGTCAGGACAACTAGGGTTAGCGTCAGGACAGCTAGGGTTAGCGTCAGGACAACTAGGGTTAGCGTCAGGACAACTCGGGTTAGCGTCAGGACAACTAGGGTTAGCGTCAGGACAACTCAGATTAGCGTCAGGACAACTCGGGTTAGCGTCAGGACAACTCGGGTTAGCGTCAGGACAACTCAGATTAGCGTCAGGACAACTCGGGTTAGCGTCAGGACAACTCGGGTTAGCGTCAGGACAACTCGGGTTAGCGTCAGGACAACTAGGGTTAGCGTCAGGACAACTAGGGTTAGCGTCAGGACAAGTAGGGTTAGCGTCAGGACAAGTAGGATTAGCGTCAGGACAACTAGGGTTAGCGTCAGGACAGCTAGGGTTAGCGTCAGGACAAGTAGGGTTAGCATCAGGACAACTAGGGTTAGCGTCAGCACAACTAGGGTTAGCGTCAGGACAAGTAGGGTTATAGTCAAGACAACTAGGGTTAGCGTCAGGACAAGTAGGGTTAGCGTCAGGACAAGTAGGGTTAGCGTCAGGACAAGTAGGGTTAGCGTCAGGACAACTAGGGTTAGCGTCAGGACAACTAGGGTTAGCGTCAGGACAACTCGGGTTAGCGTCAGGACAACTAGGGTTAGCCTCAGGACAAGTAGGGTTAGCGTCAGGACAACTAGGGTTAGCGTCAGGACAACTAGGGTTAGCGTCAGGACAACTAGGGTTAGCGTCAGGACAAGTAGGGTTAGCGTCAGGACAACTAGGGTTAGCGTCAGGACAACTAGGGTTAGCGTCAGGACAAGTAGGGTTAGCGTCAGGACAAGTAGGGTTAGCGTCAGGACAACTAGGGTTAGCGTCAGGACAACTAGGGTTAGTGTCAGGACAACTAGGGTTAGCGTCAGGACAAGTAGGGTTAGCGTCAGGACAAGTAGGGTTAGCGTCAGGACAACTAGGGTTAGCGTCAGGACAACTAGGGTTAGCGTCAGGACAACTAGGGTTATCGTCAGGACAACTAGGGTTAGCGTCAGGACAACTAGGGTTAGCGTCAGGACAACTAGGGTTAGCGTCAGGACAACTCGGGTTAGCGTGAGGACAACTGGGTCAGCGTCAGGACACCTCGGGTTAGCGTCAGGACAACTCGGGTTAGCGTCAGGACAACTCGGGTTAGCGTCAGGACAACTCGAGTTAGCGTCAGTACAACTAGGGTTAGCGTCAGGACAACTAGGGTT
>NW_027369969.1:0-39127 GCF_046119375.1 Phyllobates terribilis
AAGAAGGTTCAACACAAAGTCATAGTACAATATATCCAATGAGTTCATATTCCTGTGTTAGTGGGAACATGATCTACATAGTACGATTCATATGCCTTTGTTAGCGGGAACATGTTGCAATTGCATATAACATATCAAAACAGATTTTGAACAAACAAAAACTCTTAAGAGAAAGTTCAGATCAAAAAGTTAGATTACAACAATCAATTTCATACAAGACAGATCAGTTGAAATCATAATTGATTATAAGAGTTTCATACAACAAAAAAGTACAGTACAAAAGGGGGATAATCAACCAAAACTCACAAATAGAACACCAAAAAAATGGAAGATCACACAAATAGTAACCATGTAACACCAAAACAGTTCATATCAAAATGGAAGATCAATAATTGATTAGGACCGCACAAAAGTGGTCCGAGTTAGAGTGCGGAGCCGACGACCACTACCGTCAATCCATCCATACCCGCTGCGTTCGTGTGGAGTTATCAACAGCTTACTCGAGGACGAGCAACGTTTAAGTGTGGGGGTTTGATATCCAGCGTATAATACCTCATAATACGTGGTTGTTAGCATCTATATCAAGTTATTTGGCACGTCTATAGCACATATTACCTTGATTCAGACCAAACGAAGTCAAGGCACTAAAACACGAGGATTACGAGCATTTTGGAGAAGACCGAAGAGGAAACGGCCAAAAGATGAGGCACGATTGCACATCCATGAAGGAAAAGATGCTACATAAGCCTGGGCGCAACCGCGCCCACGACCCGCATGACTGTTCCCACGATCACTTGCGAAATAAGTAAAATTCCCCGGGCACAACCGTGCATGCCTAGGCACGACTGCGCCATTGCCCAGACGCGCACGGGCCAGACACGGGCGTAACTTAGTTGTTGCTAGGCTGTGACTCTATTTTGGGCTTTTCCTTGGGGTTTCTTCGGGCCATTTAAGTACCTTCTAATGGATTTTTAGGATGGGCTTTTTAATAATGCAAATTAGGGTTTTAGAGTCTCCTAGGATTTTTAGACTTTATAAATAGGGAGAGCTTTGCCTCCTCCCTAATCATCATTTACACACACAAATTTCTACAAAACAATTAATTAGGTTTGTTAGGATGAGGAGAGAGTAATCTCCCAACCATTGTTCTTCGGGCGGAAGCCTGTGGAGGTATGGTTTGTAGGTTTCTCTTATTGTTCTAATAAATATGATATTTGCTTTGTTTTAATCTCTTGTTTGTCTTATCCATTTATTGCGATGTGTTTATCTAGATTAGCTACCTAGGTTTACATATTTCTTTCATATAGCTAGGGCCTGGTTTATCCTAGTTGGAGAAGCTTGCCTACTTAGTGGCACAAATCACTACTTGAATTAGTTGGGCATGTAGGGATGTGGAGATTAATGAGGTGTAGGCGCCAAGGCAATACACTTTCCTATCTATTCATGAACTTAATGATGCCTAGGAAATAGTCTTAATAGTTTCAGGGCTAGATTGGTAGGTAAGATGCTATTAGGACTAGTTGACCTAACTAACAACTCTAGTACATGGATTAGGACAAACTTAGCATATAATAGAGAGATTGAACCCAATTGAATATGAAATCGAGGATCAAACCCATGACTCCGTAGGTAGATGCTTAGGAGAGCAAAACACTTGCCTTTATTATTTCTTTAGATCAACTCATCATAATTTCCCCCCCTTTTCTCTTTTTGTTACCTTAAAGCTAATTAGATTAGAAGCACAAGAATCGATTTATCGACTCCATGTGGGATTCGACCCCTCCTTACTGCTTTACATCTGTAGAGTAGTTTGAAGGGAAATTACTTTGACAGGGCCTGCGACAGCCCTCGTCATTGACCTTGATTCCAAAAATAGACTCACCTTAAAGTCTGACTCAGCTATGCCTTATCTCTAAGCTCAGTGTTAATAGACTCAAACCAGCCCGGCCGGACCTCGTCTGACCATCCCAAGAAAGCTTCATCCCGGGATGGCAGATCATTGACAATGTCATCATTATTCAAGAGGTACTCCATTCTATTACTATCTTCTATAGTTCAACCCGGTGGATGATGCTCATCAACTCGATAAAGCTTATAATAGAGTATGTTGGCCCTTTCTGTGGGAGATTTCTGTACTTGCGCACCTTCCCCCTCATATTATCGATGTTATTATTTGATTCCATACATCAGGTATCATGGAGCTTTTATGGAATGGATCAAAGGTTGGGTCTCTGTCCTACCAGCTGGTCCACGAAGATGATCCGTTGTCTTTATATCTCTTTGTACTTTGCATGGTATTCTTCTCTCATATTATCCAGGATTAATTTAGTGCGGGGTGTTGGAGACCGTTCACGATTGGGAGAGTTGGTCTCTCCCATTTATTCTTAGTCGATGACTTGATTCTTTTTGTAGAAGCTTCTGTTGATCAAGGAGTGTGAAATTCGGTCTTGTCTGGATAATTTATGTTCGCACTCGAGGGAGCGAGTTAATTTCTCCAAGATTAGTATCATATTTTCTAAGAAATATGGGGTAAAGTGAAGTATGAAGTTAGCACAGCTCTTCAAATCCATATTTCTTCAAACATTTCCTTGTACTTGGGGTTCCAATGGACTGTGAGTGCATGACAAAAAGAGAGATATGCTTTTCTAGTTGATAAGGCCTCAAATCGGCTCCGAGGTTGGAAATCCAAGTGATGATGAAGGATCATTCCCATCAATAGCTCCTACCTTTAATGGAACAATGACAAGGTCTAAGTTGAAGGATCTTCAAGGAAATTTCAACACATTCATTTCATATGCTTTGGAGCAAGAAGAAGACAAGTCTGGTGACAAGACAATCATTCAAGTGAGGAATGTTGCTTATGTCTAATTTATCTCTTTTATAGACTCAAATTGTTTTCACAATACTTGGCCACAAAACTGAGATGTTATTTATCTTTATAATTATTTTATTTAAGTTTATAAATGGATGGTATATGAACAATTACAACCATACCATTGCAGTTTAGATTTTAGCATAGTAGTTTCCCGATTTAGATGTTTATAAGTGAATTGATGTAATTCTTTCAGGATTCCGGCCTCCCCTAAGGAAAAAATCTCCACTAACAAAATCAAATTTTCATTTGTGTCAACACAAAAAGACTCCATTGTTGAGTTTGTGAATTCCCATAGTTGAATACTCTTGTGTGGGTAACGTTGATCACTTCAGGCACTAGTTGTGTCGTATGCGTCAATTCTTTTGGATTGGTGAATTTGTCCATGCAAGGCAAACTCTTTGTGCTCCTAGTTATAGAATGATTCTAGATTGTGTAGAGTTATAAAAGACAAAGATCGATAAGTTGGACAACAACGATCTAACATTCCCGTTCAATTGGGGGATTCTTCTCATTGTTCTTATTTGTTTAAGTTCGTACTATCCATCGCTTCCGCCATTCATTTGTTTTGCTTCCGCCATCCATTGTTACAATTTGGTCCGTGTCTTTTATATTTGAAGATTCATTGCTTAGATCTCAATTGAAACGGACAATCCTCGTATCAAATGCCTTTCTATGGAAGGTCGTACAACTTTGGCTTACTCCATTTTTTCCATCTTTCCATGGTACGTTATGCAATTGACGCCGATGCCGATGTCAACGTGCAAGGCTATTGAGGCACGAATTCAATGATTTGTTTGAGGTTCAACTTCTACCCAATGTAAGACACATCTGGTTACATGGGACAAGGTCACGTGTCTGTGTAGTGGGGTTGGGATGTTTTCAATGCGGAAGTCTAATGTGGCTCTTCTAGAGGAACTGATTTGACGGACTCTCCGATACCTTGAGTCACTATGGAGCAAGGGAGTGCACGGAAAGTACCGGGTGGGCAGACATAGACATGTTCACGCCTCAATCAAAATCTTCACACACGTGGAAGAGAATTCTGCAAGGTGCAAAAGTCCCGACTCCGGGACTGAAATGCTCCATCGAGAACGGGTGAATTAAAATTTTTGTGGGCTACTGATGAGCATCTGTTGGACAATGCTCTCTTGCCGATTCAGGGAGATATTCTTGCGGTTGCTGTGAGTGAGCTTTGGAATGGCACCAGTTGGAGCTGGGAGAAACTTGATCCTCTCCTTCTTATGGTTATTAAACAGACTCTTGTATCTATTCGGTCTATTGACAGGGATGTGGTACATGATTGAAATTTCTGGCTTCACCATCATTCGGAGAGTTCACTGTAAAATTCAGATCTTCGCCTCCTCCAATGCCTCCCAGATAGTGATTGTGACTCCATCTGGGCTGGCGGCTCCCTACTCAACAACATGTTAGGAAGTTTCTCTATCTGGTTGCCCAAGACTCATTCTTTGTACACGGTCCGCTTCCAGAGACATTTACTACTTCGGCTAATCGTCCTCGATGTGGCTTAGAGGAGTCGAGTATTCATCTTCTTCATTGACATCTAAACTATTTGGGATATCTGTCGCTCTCAGTGGCAATAATATACCTCTGAGATTCTTTGACTCTCATACGCCCCGTGACTGGATTAGGCTCAACTCTAAGGTCCGCCCACGCTGGTTTGGTATATTTTGCTACATGCTTTGGTATTTGTGAAAATGCAGGAACAAGCTTGTTTTTGACGGGGTGGACAAAGTTGATCAGGTCTCTTCCCTTTTCACCATCGTTTGTTTCTTCCGGTCCAACTAGGTGAATCTTCCATAGATATCACAGACTCTCCATCAACTGGGTAAATCCCCGGCTCATGTTGGTAATCTTCTACCTTGTTTCTCTCCTCTGCCGCAAGGTTGGGTGTTGTTGAACACGAATTAAGTCTCTAAAGGAAATTCGGGCCCGTCTACGGAGGCGGACTTCTTTGCTTGCCTTCTGGGGCTTTTATTAGTGGGTTCCGCTTCAAATATGGGAACTACAATGCCTTCACGGCTGAGTTGTGGGCACTACTTAATGGTTTCAAGGTTGCGACACACCAGGGCATCTCGATTCTCGAAGTTTTGCATTGCGTCTGACTCGTTGCAAGAAATACATCTTATCAAGGATTGAACTGTTGGGCTTTAAATAGCTGTGGGCTTTTTTAGGTCCATCCCTATTTGCTTATAAGAAGTAAAGGTGTAGGGTTTTTCATGTAGAAAAAAGAGAGAGCATCAAGAGTTTGTGTGAGAAGTTAAAGAGGTGAGTGGAGAGATTAGAAAATCAATAGGGTTCTTGTAAGTTGTAATCAAACATCATCAAGTGAAGCTTCTGTTGTCCTATGGATGTAGGCACGTTGCCAAACCACGTAAATCTTGTGTTCCTTGCTTGTTTGTTTCTTGCTTGTTTTTGTCTCTTCCATTGATTTTTCATCGGGATCAATCCGAGCCATTACGTCCGCTGCGCACAACAAGTGGTATCAGAGCACAAGGTTAGTTCTTGGTTTCTTGAAGAATCTAGTTCAAGAAAAAAAGAATCTAGTTTTTTACTTTGGGTTAGTGCCTACAAGGTGTTTGTGGAAAGTCCTCAAAGAGAAAGTGTTTGTTATTGTGTATGAAAATCATTGGGAAGATGGCATAACTTGAAGAAGGAAGTTCAAAGGGTTCTAGGAATGATAAGACTATGATTTTCCATCATGCTAAGATTGAGGTAGAGAGATTTACCGGGTCAAATAAATTTTGGCATGTGGAGATGTGAAGTAAAAGATGCTCTATGTCAACAAGACCTAGAAGAGATCCTAGGAGATAAACCTGATGATATATATAGAAGAGAAAGTATGGGTCAAGATGAGCAACCGTGCTTGTGGTATCATCAGATTGTGCTTAGCCAAAGAAATCAAATACTTTGTGATGAATGACACTTCAGCGAAGGAGATATGGAGAAATTTGGAGGAGAAGTACTTGACGAAGACTATCCATAACCAAAATTATCTGCTTCGGAAGTTCTATCGCATTGATACGAGACCGGGTATTTTGATGGAGGAGCACTTGAATGATTTCACAAAAATGCTTACCGATTTAGTGAATCTGGGGGTTACTGTGAGTGATGAGACCAAAGCGGTGTGTCTTCTTAACTCTTTGCCTGATGACTACGATCATTTGACTACTACTCTCACTTATGGGAATGAGAAAATGGTGTATGAAGAGATTTCTGCAGCTTTGCTGAATCATGCTTGTATGAGAAGAGACAAGAAAGAGTCCAAAGATTCTACACCTAAAGCCTTAGTGTCAAGAGGTAGACCGAAGGAGAAGAAAGTCCATGGTGGTCAAGGTAAGCCTCGTTCAAAGTCAAGAGGTAAATTCCTAGCCAAGGATAAGTGTTCCTTTTGTCATGAGAAAGGGCATTGGAAGAAAGATTGCCCGAAAGCTAAGCAGAAGGATAAAGGCCAGAGTTCTGCAGCAAACGTCATCCATAAGGATGGTAATGATTCTGATTACTCATTATCTGTTTCATCAATGGCTTGTTTAGATAGTTCTACTGCTGAGTGGATTTTAGATTGTGCTGCTACTTTTCACTGTTGCCCTTTGAGGGAATGGTTCTCTAGCTTTGAGAAGATGGAGAATGCTGGTGTTGTTTTGATGGGGAATGATAATCCTTATCGAATTATGGGAGTTGGCAGCATTAGACTAAAGATGTTTGATGTAATTCTGAGAGAGCTGAAAAATTTCAGATATGTTCCTGGCATGAAGAAGAATCTTATCTCAATGGGATACTTAGAGGCTAAGGGTTACAGATTCAGTGGACTGAATGGTGTTCTTAAGGTTTATGCTGGTGCAATGGTATTGATGAAAGGTACTAGGAGGAATAACTTATATTTTCTGCAGGGTCAGACCGTTACAGGAGATGTGAGTATTTCTAAGTCCGAGTCCAAGAAAGCCAGAGATACTACAAGATTATGGCATATGAGGTTGGATCATGCGGGCGAAAAGTCTTTGCAGAATTTGATAAGGCAAGGATTGCTGAAAGGTGCTACCGCTTGCAAATTAGACTTTTGTGAGCATTGTGTTATGGGCAAGCAGACCAGAGTCAAGTTTGGCACAACAATTCACAACACCAAGGGGGATCTTGATTATGTCCATACTAATGTATGGGGACCTACCAAAACTGCATCTCTGGGAGGTAAGCATTGGTTTGTGTCTTTTCTTGATGATTTCTCTAGGCGTGTTTGGGTGTATGCAATGAAACACAAGTATGAAGTCCTAGAGATCTTCTTGAAGTGGAAGAAGCTTGTTGAGGCACGAACTGGTAGAAAGATCAAGGTGCTTCGCTCAGATAATGGTACAGAGTTCAAGAATGATCCATTCATGCAGGTTTGCCAGAGAGAGGGCATTCATCACCACTTTACAGTAAGAGAAACACCACATCAGAATGGAGTGGCAGAGCGCATGAACAGACCCTTATTAGACAGGGTTAGGTGTATGTTGTCTAACGATGGGTTAGGCAAAGTGTTCTGGGCTGAGGAAATCACATATGCATGTCACCTTATTAACAGACTGCCTTCAACAGCTATTGAGGGCAAGAGTCCTTTAGAGGTTTGGTTAGGGAAACCAGTTTCAGATTATGATACTCTGCGGGTTTTTGGGTGTCCATCTTACTATCATGTCAGGGAAGGTATGTTGGATTCTCAAGCAAAAAAGTCTATATTCATGGGCTTACAGAGTGGTGTGAAAGGCTTCAAAGTTTGGGATCCTGAGGCAAGAAAGATTATCCTGAGCAGAGATGTGAAATTTGATGAGGCTTCTATGTTGAAGCAAGTCAGTTCTCAGCAGGAAGAGAGCAAGGACAAGGGGAGTTCTGAGTGGGTGGAGATTGAGAGTACTCCATAGATTTTAGATAGTCATGCATCTACACAGATAGATCAGGGCATTGCAGATCAACATGGCAGTATAGATTCTGATGACATGACAGATAAGGAGGCTGCTGATGATACAGTACATGTGGATCCTATTGATGAGGGTCCAATTGCATCTAGGTTACCTAAGAGGAATGCAGGTATGCCTAAGAGGATTACTGATGATATGGTCCCCTATGCACTACCAATTGTTGAGGAAGATATACCTTCTACTTACAACAAAGCAATGAAGAGTTGTAAGTATGATAAATGGAAGGTTTCTCTCTTTATAAAAATGACACTTGGAAACTTCCAGAGTTGCCTAAGGGAAAGAAATCAATTGGGTGCAAATGAGTATATACTAAGAAGGAAGGTTCACAAGGTGAAAAGGTTTGCTTCAAGGCAAGATTGGTAGCTAAAGGTTATGCTCAAAAGGAGGGGGTTGATTATAATGAGATTTTCTCTCCGGTTGTCAAGCACTCCTCCATTCGCAGTCTTTTGGCCTTGGTAGCTCAGTTTGATCTTGAGTTGGCACAACTTGATGTAAAAATTGCTTTTTTACATGGTGAAATTGATGCGGAAATGTATATGACTCAACCAACTGGATATAGAGATGCAGACAGGGACAAGAAGGTGTGTAAATTGAAGAAATCGTTGTATGGGTTGAAACAGTCTCCAAGACAATGGTACAAACGGTTCACTCAGTTTATGTTTGGTTAGGGTTACACAAGAAGTCCACACGATCCATGTGTTTATTTTCGCAAGGTACGTGATGGTTCTCTTATCTATCTACTTTTGTACGTTGATGATATGCTCATTGCTTCTAAAAGTATGAGGGAGATAGACAACTTGAAGAAGATGAGCTCTATGGAATTTAAGATGAAAGACCTTGGTGAGGCGAGAAAAATACTAGGTATGGAAATTGCTAGAGATCGAAAGAGTGGAAGAGTATGGCTATCTCAGAAAGCATATCTAAGGAGTTTAAGTTGGATGCTTCTATGTCTCCTAAGACTGATAAGGAGCGTAGGGAGATGTCAGCTTATCCTTATGCTAGTGCAGTTGGTAGCTTGATGTATGCTATGGTGTGTATAAGACCTGATATTTCATATGCAGTGAGCATTGTGAGCAGGTACATGCATGATCCTGGTCAGAGGCACTGGGAAGCTATCAGATGGGTTCTTCGTTATATTCAGGGAAGTGATGAGGTTGGTTTGTTATTTCAGAGAGAAATGATTTGAGTCAGTTGTGTACTGGATTTGTAGATTCAGATTATGATGGTTAGAAGGAGACACGCAGGTCTACTACAGGTTATGTGTTTACCTTAGCAGGAGGACCGATTAACTGGAGGTCTACACTTCAATCCACTGTGGATTTGTCTACGACAGAAGCAGAATACATGGATGTGACAAAGGCTTTCAAGGAGGACATATGGCTGAGAGGTATGCTGGAAAATCTGGCAGTTGTGCAGGATCATCTCAATGTTTACTACGATAATCAGAGTGCTATAAACCTTGCAAGAATTCAGTGTATCATGCTCGTACAAAGTACATTGATGTGCGTCATCACTTTATCAGGGATATTATTGAAGAGGGAGAGATGTTATTAATGAAGATTCACACAAGTCAGAATCCGGATGACATGCTTACTAAGGTGGTTGATAGGGCCAAGTTTCATCATTGTTTGGACTTGGTTCATATTCTTCCTTTGTATTGATCGAGAGATCAAAGAACTACGTTGGCTTGATCCCTTGGAGAAAGGGTACGTAGGTAACCACAGAAGGTGGTGCAGTCAAGGTGGTCCTTCGGGACATGTGTTAGAGCCGATGTTGTTGCTCGTTTGGTTCAGCTCAGATTTGTTGATTCTTCGCCGAGGTGGAGAAATGTTGGGCTTTAACTAGCTATGGGATTTTTAGGCCCATTTTCCCTATTTTCTTATAAGAAGAAAAGTTGTAGGGTTTTTTATGTATAAAAAATAGAGAGCATCGAGAGTTTGTGTGAGAAGTTAAAGAGGTGAGTGGAGAGATTAGAAAATCAAGAGGGTTCTTATAAGTTGTAATCAAACATCATCTAGTGAAGCTTCTGTTGTCTTGTGGATGTAGGCACGTTGCCGAACCACGCAAATCTTGTGTTCCTTGCTTGTTTTTGTCTCTTCCATTGATTGTTCATCGGGCTCAATCTGAGCCATCGTGGCCGCTACACACAACAAGAACATTCACACTCACTTGGACTTTACCACATCCGACAATGCCAAGAGGCTATACACAACAGGTTCACCTCCAAACGGCTTACGTGCATTCGTTGGATTGATGACGTTCTGAACTACACTTTGGCTCATTAAGCTCTCATGTCTCTTTTGTAGTTTGAATTCCCCTCTAAGATCTAATTTATCGCACTTATCTATTGATGTCCTATCCTTCTCTAAGGTCAATGCTATTGCTTAATTTAAATATATGGGCTGGCTATCACCACACTGAATTTTTGCTAACCGTCACACTCTAACTCGTGACGAGCCATACTGGTACAACTCGTGACGACTGACTCCTGGACAACTCGTGACGATTCAAAGGCGTATTACTCCTCAAGACTCATGTGTGATGGGTTCGTAATGGGTGTACCATGGTTAGCTCTTGACGAGGGGAGATAAATAATGTTTGGAGGTGTTTTAGGGGTTTGTAAGTATTTTTATTGGTTCTAAAAGATTATTTATGCTTGTTAATGATATTTTTGACAAGAAAATCATATAAGATCATTGTGTTAGGCTTTATGGGGTTGTAAGCACGTCCGAGAGGATGAAAACATTGTTTAAATGAATGAAAGAGGTGTTTTAGGGGTTCATGAGTATTTTTATTGGTTTTAAAAGGTTATTCATGCCTTTTATGATATGTTTGACAAGAAAATGATATAAAATCATGATGTTAGGCTTTATAGGGTTGTAAGTGTGTTCGACAAGATGAAAAAGTTGTATAAGTGAATGAAAGAGTTTGTATCGATTGTTAATGGTTGTAATGAACTATTTGAGATGTTGTGATATAATATAGGACATAAAATCATGACCTGACTAATATCTGGTATGTAACATACTTCGTCAAGATTTTAAGGGTTTATTTGTTTCGCCTATTAATATGATACTTTTTTTGTATATATATTATGCAAATGCAAAGTAGCAAGCCTGCATGTGATTTCTGAAATTGACAATTGGTACTATGAAATTCACATTTGGTCACAGTCGGTTTACACCCACAATGGATAGAAGCTGGATACATCACATACACAGTTGTCTTGCAGAAGCACATTTACTCCTATAAAAGAGTCTTTGTTAGGAAATGTTTTCTACACCCACAAGTCATATTCCACAACCCTCTCACCGATAGAAAATGGCTTCTTCATCATCCTCATCAGTCACAACGCATAAAGTGTGTTATTGCGATTTTCCTTTAGTGCAACTAACCGTGGAGGGCCGATGGAACTTTGGTAGAAGATTTTGGGGTGTCCAGAATTCGGCACATTATGTGAAGAAACCAAATAACGAAGGAGGTTGCAAATATACAGAATGGATCGATCCACCATTCAGTTAGCAAGAAAAAATATGTTATTGATGAACTGCGAAAAGAGAGAAATGCGTTAACTGAGAAAAATGAAGGTCTTATGAGGTTTAATTTTAAGGCTAAAGAAGATATCAAATATTTGGATAAAGTTAGAGCAGTTAGAGACATAAGGCATCTTAGAGATCCTAATCCATGATTTCCCTTGTCTTTATAAAATTTTGCAAGGAACAAGGGTCTTTGTCCTAGGAGAGATATTGAAAGAAGAATCGACTTATTTAGAATTAATGTAGTCTTATTTGAACAATGTATTAATCAGACAACGTGTAACATTAATTGTCTTGATGTTGTTATCCCTATTAAGTTTAATGGAAAGTGATTAAGAAACTTTGTGCATTACTAGAACTTTTACACAACCAACATACTCATTAACAACTTAAAAATGAAAACATAGGTGGCTATTAAATAGAAATGTCAACACTTAGCACTAAAGAAAAAAAGGCCACAATGAAGCAGAATGAAGCCCATTAAACCCACATTGGGCCAACAATGTCCAATTTGACAAATGAGCTTATAACTAGGCCCTAATGTGAAGACTCTCATCAACTTATCATTGGATTCCGAAATGCATTTGATCCCTAGTGTAGTGTAGCTGTCACAGATGTGACCTTACCTTACCATTCCATCTCTTAGCATGCTTTGCAGCTTGAGACTCGGGCCTTTGTCTCCTCTTATCATAAAAGAGATATTAAAAATTTCATGTGAGTTGTAATGTAGCTGAAAACCTTCTCTCCCTCCAACTTCAACTATAAATACACTTGTTTATGGAAGAGCAAACTCATCCAAATCATCTATTCCCTTGTTCATTTTGGAGTGTGATGAACTTTGATAGGGTGTCTCTTAGGTATCGTGATGGTACGGTTTTCCACCGTTACTATACGACAAACCACGATGGGAGCAACAAGCGTCCAATTCCAACATGGACGATGTCAACCGTTGCATAGGAATTCTATAGTGTTCCTCAAACCGAGGTAAACTTTTTTGTATATGATGATTACTAAGAATATTTATAAACTAAAACACTAACAAATTATTTGGTGCAGCATGAAAATGAAGCAACATATGTCATCAAGATGATGCTCTGCTTGTTTATACTTTGTACTGCATTCAAACAAATATCGGATGCACAGAGCTAGACTAGGATGTTATATTAAAACAGTGGAACAAGGCAACATGCATGATGAAAGTCCCCGTGGTGTTGAGTTAAGGTTTAACATGCTGAAACATATGTTTTCTGAATGGACATGGTCTGTAAGGGATTATCCCGGTCCACACCATCCTATTCATGATGATGAATGGTGGACAACAACTTGTCCCTCGGAATTTGAAAAATTCAGGGATCGTCCCATGCAATCCAACACGGCTGAGCTCCTAGCTCAAGTCCTTGCCAACTTCATGGGTTGAACGTCACATTTGGCAATTGCATGGAGAAGATTAGTCTTTTGTTGTTGTGTCGTGTTCTAGTTATTATTTTATGTATTATGTAACGTTGTTTATCTAAAAATTTGTAACCTTATTTAGTTTATGTTGGTCATATGTATCGTTCAACATTTATTATCTAAATGGAAAGTTCATTTGTTGTTTGTGATATGTTGGCTTGTTCAATTTGGACCCAATTATTCTATTTAGGCAAAACTTGGCACATGTAGGGAAAATCTGACTTGTTTGTTGAATTGTACAGTTGTCCCATTGTAACTTCGTTGGATCAGGTTGAGTTAGTGTTAAAAAGCCCAACTATCCAACTCATCATGACCGGTGATGTGTTCATTCATCACTAGTTGTTGTGTAGTCATTCGTCACGGGCTGAAGGCTATTATACAAACTCAAACTTAGGTTGTCTTATCAACCCCACACTTACTTTTGATGTAAGAATGGATCAAAATTGCATTGCACGGACCGGGATCTATAAGTTTAACCACTTACTTCAACCACATATTTACTCCTTCTTCCCCTATTTATACACCCTTCTTTCACAATCTTCATTCAACATTACATTCACTCCTTCTTCCCCGACTTATACACCCTTCCATAGCTCTTCCTTCCCATCTTTGTCCAAAAAAATTGAAGAAGTTTTTTCTATCAAAGTTCAAGAAAATGTCAATTGAAAGGGTAGAAGATGTAGAGGATGATGAATCAAATCATTGTCATCACGAAGAACAAAGGATACAATGCTGCTGAACCAGATGCATTCTACCAGAATGAAGGAAATTTATCTCCGGATTATAACAATCAGGTTACTTTGAAGTCATATATAATAATGTATAGTTCCAACAATCACCATGTTAATTTTTGAATAGATAAGTTTGATGTCGTAGCAACAAGTATGTTTTACGTTGCATTATGTGGTAGAACAAGTTAGTTTTAAGTCAATGTATATATTATGATAATGATACGTATGCTTTATGTTGCATTATGTTGTACAAGAAGATAGTTTGATGTTGTAGTTGGAATGGAAATATGATATTATTGTTAACTACATTCGCACATTAATATTGTAGTTCTAACTTGACACAAAATGAAGGTATAAGAATATAGTTGATGTTGTAGTTCAAACATTATATGTAGTTTGATTACGTACTTAGATGCTTATAGTGTCTATTTTTTATACTATTTACATTGCACCTGATACATATCCATCATACGCCTCGTACAATACTGGAAATCAATTTTATGGACAATCATACGTTCTTGACTCGTATCAAAGCCTCGATCAGATACCTGTCTCATCTTTGTGTGGGAATGGACTCCAACAACAACAACCATCTTCTGATTACACCGTCATTCCAAACAAACCTCTAGACGATCCATTCGATTGGCCAATTCCCAAATTCAGTCTTGGCATGTTCTCGGATGAAGAAGATAGTCCCCCTAAGCATAATTTTCAGGCAAATAAACCATGTCATAGTACTCCAAATACAACTACATCCATTCAAGCAAATGATAGTCAGGGTTCGCAAATGTGGGGATGGCCACCCTTGTACACACTCCTGAAGTTTGAAAGTTGTGCTACACCAGCTCTTGTTACATCAGCTGACTACATCCAGTTCTTCGTCACAAATGATGTTTTCGAAAATCAATATGACATTATCGAGTGGGAAAAGGGGGAAGCCAAGTAACAAAACTTTACCCTTGTGAACTACAAGCTAGATATAGGTTCAAAGGGAAGAAGTCCTATCACATGGTTAGCATGTCAGAGGAGAAAGAAGATAACACCTAGTGAGTCACCAAGTGAGAAGGTAAGATCTAGAGTGAGACAGTGTGATTGCCCTTTCATGATCTAAGTTTTTGAAGAGCCGGTAAACAGATGGAATATTGTTTTCCGACATGGAACCCACAACCACGTGATTAGCGATAACCTACATGGGAATGCATACTCTGGCCGTCCCACTAAGGAAGAGTTGAAGATGATGAGAGAGATGGCTGAAGTTCATGTAAAGCCAAGGCATGTAATGACGATGTTTTCGAGCCCAGGAAATGTCACGAGCATCAAACAAATCTACAACAACAATCAAAAGTTTAAGAGAGAAGGAACAGAGGGAAGAACCATTGTGCAAGAGTTCTTCAATAAGTGAAAGGAAGAACTATTATGTGGAGTACATATCCGATCCCAAAACAAACAAGATCACAGACGTGTTCTTTGCAAGCTCAGATGAGATACGACTTCTAAGGGCATTTCCTTACGTGATTTTGTTGGACTCTACGTATGTGACTAATGTGTAAGTATAATCATCTCAATCTATCTATTTATTCTGTCGTGAATGAAAATGGTGATTCTAACTTAATATGTTTGTACAATTATGACAGTCCTTTCTTCGAGATTGTTGGTTCATATAAACGTGGAAAAATTTCAACTTCGTAGGACCATTCCTTGACCAAGAGCAAACAGAGAACTACACATGGGCCATAGAGTAACTTGCAAAGTTGTTCTTGAAAGTGAAACAACAACCAACTTGTTTAGTGATGAATAGGAAGGTGGAGTTGATGAATCTAGTTTACAGTAGTTCCCAAATGCCAAATTCCTACTTTGTCAACTTCACGTGTAGTGCAATATCGAGCTATTTGCCAAAAAGTTCACTGATAAGGTGCGAGCGGTAAGGGTGTCAAATGCGTACAAGAACCTATTCTATAGCACTTCAGAATGGGACTACAATCCCAAGCTCAAAAAACTAAAGAACGATTGGCGTGACCTATCAAAGGTACATGCCTATGTACAAAGAAGTTGGCATAAACCGCACAAGGAGAAACTTGTCGCTGCATGGACAGATGATGCATTCACGCTAGGCAAGAATACTAAAAACCGGTGCACCATTTATTTCTTCATTTTATGTATTCATTTAAATAACACAATTACATGTATGAGATTCAACCTACTGTCGTAAATGAAATAGTGTTGAAGGTGCTCATTCTGTGCTGAAGAAATACTTGTAAGGACCTAACGACAACTTATCGTCTATATTTTTTGAGTATCACATGTTGCTGCAAAATCAAGCTCATGATATAAAGGGTAGCTTGAATATGAGTTTAGAGACACAGTTCAGGATTATAGCTGGTGCATACATATTCAACTTGTTGCATTACAATGTATCTGCACCGGAATTCAACCGTCTCATGGACGAGTACAAGAATGGGCAATTATCCAACCCCGATCCATATTGCAGATGCACAAACATGACCATAGACGGGATCCCTTGCTATCACATGATTGGAAAATACGTGCACACCAGACATGTCCTTCCTTTAGAGACAGTGCATATATTCTTGAGGACACCAAGCATTTCAGATGTTCCCGAGGTTATAGACGAGGAGAAAATAAAGAGGAAGGTCAATAGGTCGTTAATGGATGATTTTGCTGGAGAGGAGTTTGACAAATTGTCAGTGAATGATCAGTTAAAGACTGTTAGACTGTCGAACAAGATCATGTGTCCTGGAAAACTAATCTTGATGAGCCATCCAACATCAAGCACAAGGGAAGACCAGTTGGTGCACTAAACAACAGACTTACATGTGCTTGGGAGATTTCAGAGGTGGACAAGGATCAGACACCTCCGAAGAAGAAAAAGAACAATATGAGGAAGAATGAAATTCCAAATCAATCTGATATCACAAAATCCGGCCAAGGTGTATGTGACAATGGATTCAAGGGTGGTATAGGATTGTCGCTGATGGAAACTGTGGATATTGATCTATAGCTCTTTCCCTTGGATTGGACCAAGATGATTGGAGACAAATTAGAGATGCGATGTATGGACGGTGGAAACTGATTTGGAGGTTCAAAGCAAGATGATTTTTGCATCCATCACTCAGCAAGAAATGATTGAAAAGTTGAACAGGGCCTACACTTGGCCGACTACTTCATGGTGTAAATGGTTTACTACTCCTGACATGGGGACAATTGTTGCTACTATATTCAATGTAGTGTTAGTTATTACCGGCGATAACAATAGCAACACACACTTGCCGATACGTGCGGCACCAAACCATGTGCCCAATCAAGATATCCCAATTATATGTCTTCGTCACATACCCCTTGAGGAGTACTGGGTTTCGGTAAGTTTTGTACATTCACAATCACTTCATTTTCATACTAAGGCATTCTCTACTCGTATCGATTTTATGATGTCTATTTGTATTGTACAGGTTGTCGTTCATCCTAACTCGCCACTCCCTCCACTCAATGTATTATGGAACTATCACCACGAACCTTCAGCCAATGAACTGGTTGTCCCTTTACTTCACCTATATGCGGCTTGGGAGTTCGATCTGGGAGAGACACCGACACAAGCTGGATGGGGTATGAAACCACGTAGTACTCATGTGATGGTGACTAGTTATGATGTTTGACCATGTAATGTTTGCTTATGTACTAATCAGTTATGTATGTTGTTATTATAAAATATTGTGTTGGTTTTCTATTATTTTCAGTTAATGATAAAACCTTCATTATAAACTCATTCAAAAACATAGAATAATTAATAACATATTGATAGGAGCTTATTATATGGTGTTAACTAGCGACTATTAGCTTAGGATTAGTGGTGTTTAGGTGCTTATTGAGTGGTATTCCCGGAATCCGGTATGGTGTTCATTTATGGATTTGCGGGATGCTCATAAGCGTTATTTTGTGGTCTTATTACAGAGATCCCGTTTGTACTCACTTTTAGTGCACTTGAGACGGAGCAAGAGAGAAGGATACCACACCTACACCCTTGGAGAAGCCTAGAGGCGAAGCCGAGCTACCTCGAAGCTTGTAGAAGACCGAAGACCAGTTCGAGAGAAGGTCTCACGACCGAGAGGAGGTGCCACGACCGAGAACGAGCCACAAAGAAGAAATCTCGACCGAGACCCTAAAGTCGCGATCAAGACTTTGCCTTAGTAGACATTTCGTGATCGAGACCCCAAATTCGCGATCGAGACCCACGCCAACTATGAGAACTGGGGCCAATTCGCGATCGAGACTCATAATTCTCGATCAAGACTGCGGATAACGGACCGACCCAATTGTTGTTTAAAGGCCGAAATCTAATCTATTTTCCCCTATTTTATTATTTCTTTTTAGTTATTTTATTTTCCTATCATTAGATACTATATAAACCTTTAGTTTTTAGGTTAGATGAGACTTATGTTCACTTTTACAATTCATCCTTAGAAATTCAGCAGCCAAGAAGAAAGCTCCCACCTTTGTACCATTTTCACCTTCAACCTTGGTTAGTTTTCATCGTAATTATGTATTGCTTTCTCTTGGCTATGTCTGGATAAGATCCTACTAGTTCACTATTAGGTTGAGGCCATTATTCTAGGATATGTTTGTGAGAATTCTTATGTTTATGTTCTAATAATAATTTCAGCATTGTTTTATGATCTCTTGTGCTTTATTGTCTATTGATTGATATAGATTTTATCTAGGTGTACAACTAGGTTGATTATTATTCATTCATATTGCTAGGCTTGATAAATCAATTTAAAAAGTCTTGTCTTTTAGGTAGCAATCAGAATTTGCATAGACTATTTGCGAGTGCTTCTTTTGTAGAGATTATAAACCTATGTCGAGTATCGCTGATTTGCCAATGGTATTGCATATGCCTACTTATCTTTGATCTTTATTCTGTTGCGCTTTTGAACGTTAGGATTTCATTGGTTATTGCTTACAACAAGGGTTTCTAGGACTATTTGGACAGGTTGCTAATTATGAACAAAGAGTAGGACAACTGGATTAGATAATTAAGACTATAAGATTAATAGAATTCAGTGATCAACTTTCCATAAGAATAATGCGTTGATGCTAAAAGAGTGAGCTTTCCATCATTATAAGTTTACAAATCCAACAATCATCATTTTAATATTGCTAGTTAGATAACAACATACAAAACCTCCTAGTTACTACTAGGTAACATAATAGAAACAAGCTATCGTTGTGGCTCTCTTGGGATTCGACTCCGACTTACCACTTTACTAGTGGATTGTTTAGTTGGATTATCTTTGATAGGAACAGCGACCGTTTTACGCCTGTCAAATTTTGGCGCCGTTGTCGGGGAGCCAACTGTTATAGTTTGTTTCTTTTTGTGTTATCTTGGTGTGGAACTATCTTATGGTCCACACTCGCGCCACTAATTCAGATTTGCTTGATTTCATTCCAGATATAGAGCGGACGCATCTACGCAATCTGTGAGAATCTCTACAAAATCTAGTGATCGAATCGATGGCTGCCAGAACGTTGCGCGAGCTTACGGACCCTGATTTGACGCAATAACATCTAGGAGTGATGTTGCCTGCCCTGAATGCCGGCGTTACTTTCGAACTAAAGACCGGTTTCATCAATTTGCTACCGAAATTTCATGACTTGGTTGGGGAGGACCCCATCATGCATCTTAGTGAGTTCCACAACATCTGCAGCTGTAGTAAGCCAAGTAACGTCACCGATGAGCAAATCAAGATGAGAGATTTTGATCTTACGCTGAAAGACAGCGCGCGTGAATGGTACTATTTTCTACCCACCGGAAGTATCGACACTTGGGAGAAACTTCAAAAAGCTTTCTTAAGTAAGTATTTCCCGTCCAAGAAGGCGGTTGCGTTGAAAAGAGCTATTGCAATGGTGGAACAGCAGGACGCTGAGACGCTGTATGACTACGTTGAAAGGTTCGCGAGACTGTGTGCGAGCTTCCCATTCCATGGGTTTGAGGAGAAAGATTTGGTGACCCACCTCTATAATGGGTTACTAGACAATGAAAGGAGGTTAGTTGACGCTGCGTGTAACGGGAGTGTGCTGAATTTGACTCACGCTGAAGCTAGAGCGCGACTAAATGAGATTGCTGAGGGAACGAGAAGTTTTGGAAGGACTTATACAAGGAAAGGAATAAACATTGTGGATTCCGGAGAGCCCGGATGGAAGAGTGAAATAGCTAGACTTAAGAGTATGATCAAGAACATCGCAATCGGAAATCAGAAACCTGCGAGAGTATGTGGTATTTGTGTGGACGAGAGTCATCCTACCGACATGTGCCCGCAACTCCAGGACCAAACTATTGCTGAAGTACACGCTGTAGGAGGTTTCAGACTTCCTAGACCTCGGTTTGAGAACAATAACAACTACAATCAGCGAGAGAACAACAATTACAATCCGAGAGGTAATTATCATCCCGGGTTTACATGGGGAGACTCGTCTGGGGCGCAGAATCGACAATATCCATACAACAACCAATACCTCGCTCCATATCAACAGAAAACCGACAAACCATCTATGAGGGAAATGGTCGAGTCCTTGAATAAACACTTCACCACTCATGTTCAAACAACGGAGTCCAGCATACGCAGCCTAGAGAAATAGGCCGCACAAATAGCGGAGGCGGTGAATCACTTGCAACAGCAGAATTCGGGAAAGCTTCCATCGCAAATTGTCGCAGCTCCGAGGGAGAACGTAAGTGTAATCATGATATGAGGTGGACAGTCGCTCGATGAAAAGGTAGAGGAGGAGATGCTGGAAACGGTTCCTAAGCTAATATCTCGACCGAGAAAAGAGGGTCTCGATCGCGACATGGTCCCAGTAGAAAAATCTCGATCGTGACTTTTGATTCTCGACCGAGATGACTGTACCCAAAATTCTGAAAATTCGATCGACGAGGATCTCGACCGCGACTCAACTTCTCGACCGCGACTTAGCTCCAGTTCACACATTCTCGACAGCGACTCTCCTTCTCGAACGCTACTGGACACCGATGTCCGCGACTATAAAGAGCTTTTCAAAACGCTTAGTAAGTGTAAAGTGAATATTCCGCTGCTCGAACTCATCAAGAATGTCCCTCGCTACGCTAAACATTTAAAAGAACTCTGCTCGAAGAAGAAAAGTGAGAAGCTACAAGGAAGGAAGAAAGTACAAGTAAGCAAAATAGTTTCAATGGTCATCCAAAGAAAGATAGTTGCCAAGCGCTCGGACCCAGGGATGGTGAGTATTCTATGAACCATAGGAAAAACGAAAATCGATAAGGCCATGCTAGATCTAGGAGGATCTATTAATGTTTTAACCTATTCGTTGTATAAATCATTAGAACTAGGATCCATGAGTAGGACATGCATAGTGCTTTAATTAGTTGACGGGTCTACGATTTACCCGAAAGGGTTAGTCGAAGATGTGTTGGCTATGGTCGAGGACATTTTATTCCCTGCAGATTTTTATGTACTCGATGACGTTCATGATACTCAGGTTGTACCGGTTCTACTAGGTAGACCCTTTATGAGGAAAGCTAAAACAAAAATAGACCTAGATACTGGGACGCTTACGTTCGAGTTGGACGGAGATTTTGTCAATTATAATATATATGAGACTACGGCAAAATCCCTGAATGATGGCTCGGTTTTTTGTATTGCGGATGTTATCGAACCTAACAAAATAGGCTCGCATGTTGTTTTGTGCAGTAGCCCCAACCTCACTAACCACCCAGGGCAAGAAACCTGTTAAAGCTATTGTGCAGGGTACGAAAAAGGCAAAAACAAAACCCAAGGGGAAGTCCAAGTGTGGGGAGAGTAAGGCGCAAAAGATGCCCAAGCAAGTATGGGTTGTCAAGGAAGAGAATGGTCTAAGGTTCAAACCTTTCCATCCTTGGTTCAAGAAAATGCTATTAGATGATGCGATTCAAAAGGGATTGAAAAACGATAATTTTGTCATACTACGTCGTGCCGTGATGTTAACTAAGGCGTTGATCGGGAGGCAACCCGAGGGATTTTTATTAACGTTAATCCCTTTCTTTTTTTTGTTTTAATGTTTTTTTTTTCAGGAAAAATCACGGGACCATAATGTAGGAAGCAATCAGAGGGGAAAAACGCAAAAATCAGCTTCCGTTACAAAAGTCGCGATCGCGAGTTTCCATTCTCGATCGCGACCCTTCCCATTAAAAAGATTTTTTTTTACCCATTTTCCACGTCACCCCTTTCTTCCCTACCCCTCACACTCGGCCGGCCCTAACACCATTATCTCGACCGAGAATTATTCACCCCCTCCATTGGTCTTCTTCTCCTTCTTCCCCAAACACTAAATCCTCCATTCCTCCTCCAAATCTCAAGCTTTTTACCTTCATTCCACTCAAAATCTCCATCTACACCCACTCACCATCACCCTCTTCATCAATTTCTCAAAATTTTATCCTAAATTTCTTCAAATCTCTCAAGAACCCTAAACCCCCGAATTCCTCAAATCTCCTCCAAATCAAGCTTTTCCTCTACCAAATCAACACCAATAGAGCGGATTTGTGCCCTACGTTCCAGATTTGAGGCGGTGTTCGAAGAGGAGGCCAAACGGAGGCACCATGAGCGAATCAAAGGAGAAGAACCCGACCCATTTCAACGTGTCTCGACCGCGACTCTACAGTCTCGACCGAGATTTCAGCCCAGTTCATCCATCCCGAAGTCACCAAGTCTCGATCGCAACTCAGCCTTCTCGATCGCGACTTCGGCCCAGTTGAGAATTCTCGATCGCGACTCCCAGCTTCTTGACCGCGACTTTCCCCCAGTAGAGCTTTTTCGACCGCAAATCTTCAATCTCGATCGAGAAACTGACTCAGTTTCGTCAATTCAGGTATCTTCGAGCGGCCAAACTTGTTCATTCGTGGCTGTGACCACTATATTTTTGCTGGGATTGTGCTGTGTGTGTGTGAAATGGCTCCCAAGAGGCAGAGGAGAAACGCCGATGACCAAGATCAAATCATAAATAACAAGTGTCGTCCGGACCCGGTTTCTGGACATGAGTTTGCTGCACATCATGCAGTTGAGTGAGGTGACGAAGAGCATGTTCACCAAGGCTGGTTTAGGCGGTTTCCTGGGGCTGAGTGCGCCCACCTTCCCGAACTTTACTCGGGAGTTTCTGCGTACGCTGACTGTTCGTCTAGACGACCGCACCGACCTAGTAGCATCCATTGAATGGCGGTCGAACAACAGAACGTGGAAGCTGACTCATGAGCAGATAGCACTCGCACTAGGGGTGAGTAAGAGGGATAGATGGGATAGAGACATGGACAATGACACAGTGAAAGAGTAGTGGTCAAGAGGTTCAGGAGAGGCGTACGACGTCAGGCTCACAACGGACATGTCAGTTGCTTTTCCACGGTGGTGCCTCATCCACAAGGTGGTGGCAATGTGCTTTGGGAACAAGGCTGAGAACAATAAAATCTCGAACCACCAGCTGTTTCTTATGTACGCATTCTCTTATGAGTGCGAGTTCTTCGTTCCCGATTGGCCGAATCAGTTCGTGCGCGCCTGTCAGGAGTCATGGAATGCACATTCTAGCGACATCCCTATAGGAGGGATGATTAATCTCCTTGCCATTGAGGTTGGCTGTCCCCAACGCGATCATCCCATCTGGGGGAGTTTTCTGTACGACGAGCAGTGGTGTCAGCGGAACTTATGGCTAAGGAGAGATGGTATGCAGCTCATATACTTATACGGGCGAGGATTCCAGATCACATTCCCGCGAGAGGAGCCCGTCGTTTTCGGCTCATGTTCTGACATGTACATCCCACCGGACGTCATCCCAGCAGGTCAGCATTTCCCTATCCCTAGTCCAGCCCCTGCTCCATCTCCATCTCCTACATTTACGACCTCCCCTCCATTCATTCTCGCGCCTGAGCAGACACACTCATACTCCGACGCCGGCGCGAGCAGTTCTGGATCCCAGTGCTACTCAGATGAGATGTACTGGCGGACTCATATGGCTTACCAGATGGGTCAGATTATAGAGGCGATTGGAGAGATACGGACGACACAGTAGGTGCTTGCACAGAACCAGGAGAGGTTCCAGGCTGACATGTCGAGCTAACGAGAGGAGATCCTACGCGATCAGGAGTACCAATACCAGCAGTGGGTGTACTAGAGGCAGCAGTGGGAGCAGTTCCGAGCCACCTACCCTGATCCAGCGCCAGGTGATGATGAGGATGACTACGACGATGATGACGACGATGATGAGACCACCAACGATAACGGATATGATGATGATGATGCTGAAGTGTGATTGTGGGTAGAGGAGTTGACGTACCGAGGAGGATTATGGTGCTGATTTTGTTTTTCTCTTGCTATTCCGTTACTATTTTATGTTTTTAGAGTCTTTGATGAACTGTTTTAGTTGGTTTTCGATTGAGTCTGTACGAGGATTTATGTTGCTTGAACATTTGCATCGTTTTTAGTTTTAAAGAAAAAAATCAGAAAACCCATGGAGAGTAAAAAAGGAATGGATCGAAAAGGAGGGCTCCAACAAAAAAATATTATTAAAAAACTAAAAATAAAATAATAAAAACTAGGCAAGTAAGAATTGAATAAAAAGGAAAAGGTTGGTGCCTGAAAAATAGAAAAGAAAAAGTTCTACCACTTATAATTTTGGTGAAAACCCGAAAGGGCACCGTAATTACTTTGTTTTGTGATTGATTTTATTGATTACATATCTATTGGCGTCGGAGAAATAAGAAGGGAGTTGAAGAATGTCTCGGGTTTTAGGATTCAACAAGGAGGACAAGAAGTTAGTTTTGGCCTTTTATCTCTACTTATGAGCTTATTGTTATCCACACCTTGCATGCTTACCATTCCATTAGTTCATTAGTTTTGCTACATATCATTGGCGGTTGTGTTAGATTCTAGGATTAGATTTCTACTTCTTGGAGTTTGATGTATATTGTTGTGGTGGTACTATGCAGAGTTTTGAATTAGGATTGGTGGTTGTGATTTGTGGATGTTTGATATTATCTAGTGGTTTAGGACATTACTCGAAGAGGAGGTATAAGAAGTGTATAAGCGAGTGGGAGACTCGATTCTATCTTTATTATGTTATATTTATGTACCCTTACCACTAGAGGGGATTAGGAATTCCACATGTGCTTAAACGCACACCACTTGGTTCGATTTTACTATTATTATGGAGTGGTGACATATGAATTGGAGAAATAAGGAGGGTTTTGGGTAGGACATCTTGGAGACATAAGGAGATAGATCGGAGTTAGGATAGTTCTCGATACACTTGGAGTTTGAGGTATATTCACTAGCAAGCTTTCTCTACACTTTAGACCTTTGTGCTTTTTAGGAGGAGTGAGCTTTATTTTGCTTACTTGAGGATGAGCAAGGTTTAAGTCTGGGGAGGTTTGATAGGAGCTTATTATATGGTGTTAACTAGCGACTATTAGCTTAGGATTAGTGGTGTTTAGGATTAGTGGTGTTTAGGTGCTTATTAAGTGGTATTCTCGGAATCCGGTATGGTGTTCATTTATGGATTTGCGGGATGCTCATAAGCGTTATTTTGTGGTCTTATTACGGAGATCCCGTTTGTACTCACTTTTAGTGCACTTGGGTCGGAGCTAGAGAGAAGGATACCACACCTACACCCTTGGAGAAGCCTAGAGGCGAAGCCGAGCTGCCTTGAAGCTTGTAGAAGACCGAAGACCAGTTCGAGAGAAGGCCTTACGACCGAGAGGAGGTGCCACGACCGAGAACGGGCCACAGAGAAGAAATCTCGACCGAGACCCTAAAGTCGCGATCAAGACTTTTCCTCAGTAGACATCTTGCGATCGAGACCCCAAATTTGCGATCGAGACCCATGCCGACTCTGAGAACTGGGGCCAATTCGCGATCGAGACTCAGAATTCTCGATCGAGACTGCGGACAACGGACCGGCCCAATTGTTGTTTAAAGGCCAAAATCTAATCTATTTTTCCCTATTTTATTATTTCTTTTTAGTTATTTTATTTCCCTATCATTAGATACTATATAAACCTTTAGTTTTTAGGTTAGATGAGGCTTATGTTCACTTTTACAATTCATCCTTAGAAATTCAGCAGCCAAGAAGAAAGCTCCCACCTTTGTTCCATTTTCACCTTCAACCTTGGTTAGTTTTCATCATAATTATGTATTGCTTTCTTGGCTATGTCTGGCTAAGATCCTACTAGTTCACTCTTAGGTTGAGGCCATTATTCTAGGATATGTTTGTGAGAATTCTTATGTTTATGTTCTAATAATAATTTCAGCATCGTTTTATGATCTCTTGTGCTTTATTGTCTATTGATTGATATTGATTTTATCTAGGTGTACAACTAGGTTGATTATTATTCATTCATATTGCTAGGGTTGATAATTCGATTTGAAAAGTCTGGTCTTTTAGGTAGCAATCAGAATTTGCATAGACTATTTGCGAGTTCTTCTTTTGTAGAGATTATAAACCTATGTCGAGTATCGGTGATTTGCCAATGGTATTGCATAGGTCTAATTATCTTTGATCTTTATGCTGTTGCGCTTTTGAACGTTAGGATTTCATTGGTTATTGCTTACAACAAGGGTTTCTAGGACTATTTGGACTAGTTGCTAATTACGAACAAATAGTAGGACAACTGGATTAGATAATTAAGACTATAAGATTAATAGAATTCAATGATCAACTTTCCATAAGAATAATGCGCTGATGCTAAAAGAGTGAGCTTTCCATTTTTATAAGTTACAAATCCAACAACTATCATTTTAATATTGCTAGTTAGATAACAACATACAAAACCCCCTAGTTACTACTAGGTAACATAATAGAAACAAGCTATCGTTGTGGCTTTCTTGGGATTCGACTCCGACTTACCATTTTACTAGTGCATTGTTTAGTTGGATTATCTTTGATAGGAACAACGACCGTTTTACGCCTGTCACATATGAAAAAAACATTTAATTCATCAACAAAATCAACAACATAAGACGTCTATAACAAATCTTACGACCTCCAAATTTAACTACCAACTACGTGTTACAAATCATGAGTTGTAAAAAAGAGACATATCGTCGAAACTGGTATGGATGGCATGCCACATTTCCTGAGACGGGTAGTCAGCTCTTCGTAATAAGGGTGAAGGTAACCCCTCACACATTGTATGCACTGAAAGAATATCAAACAACATTATATGTCAACAAAATATATTACACGATACTAATTGTAAAACAATCCAAATTTTCCTTACCATTTCAAGTTCTTCGACTGTTGGAGAAATAATGTGCGGGTGGGTGCGCTCTAAAAACCAGGATGTAGTCGGGGTAACCTGATGCCTTATCTCAGTAACCGGACCCAAATCTTCCAAGGACATTTTGTGGAACTACTGCGCATCCCATACCCATTATGAGGTTGTGTACTCGACCTTGTAGCTTAATATGTTTCTATATTGGTGGGCTTTGGTCGGTACAATCATAGGTGTGAGAATCTTCTGGACTCGTCCAAACTGCCTCACCAATCAATCAGGCATGTACGGTTCAGTCACTTCATGAGCAACACCAACACACCGTGAACAATGAGGGTGCGAGGTCCTCATCGTCGAATCCCAGCTCTCTATAAGGTAGCCACTCGACCTAAAAAGGAATACAAGTTTAAATTTGCTAGAAACTAAAAAATAAACATCAACGTAACCAATTTGTTTTTAAATAACAAATATCTCATTTTTTGTCATGTTATCTAGCTCAGCCCTATAGTTTTTTCCGTATCCGGACTCAGCCTTTGGGGCCCGCTGCATGGCGCAAGGCACCCCACCTTCCCACTGACTTTCATGTGGGCGCAACATCGGGAAATATGCGTAAATCCAACTCTACATTTATTTACATTATTATCATATTTACGTCAAAGATAAAATGACACTCTTTATTTAAGAAACAAATACTTACCATGACCAGAGTATAGCACGCAAATATGTGCTTGCACTTAGCCCGCAGAGCCTTTCCCAATTCTCCGTACGTGGCATCGAGTAGACCGTCACTCCATGCCCAGTCTCCAACATCCTCCAAGTCCCGGACAAAGTCTATGTTCGAGAGAGGTATTTTGTCTTGTGACCTGTTCGGGAATAGGGGAGTACCCAACAGATGTAGTAGATATCATGACGTCGTTACCCGAAGGCTGGAACATACAACGATAGGGCTTTCATACCTCTCCTTTAGCTTCTCGTGGGAGATAGCAGATTCTCTCATATTCACCCCAAGATATATCTTCACCTCAACTAACTTGTGAGAAAGAGAGACCGCCTTACTCTTGAGGCATTGATACTATGCTGACCACATGACCCTTCCTCGTATTGGCAGCATCATCTGTTTGTGGACATCATTAAGGGTGATTGTCATCTCATCAAATGGGAGGTGAAATGAGTTCATCTCAGGATGTCACATCTCCCCAAATGCCAGGAATAGATTATTGTCCACGTGCTTGTACATGAGATGCGGGATCTGTGCAAGCTCGAAAGCAATAGCAGCTAGCGCGCCTAGCAAGCCCGGGGCTGGGTTCCAAGCTCGGAGACACTTGTGGCGGAATTGGAAGTTGCATGTCCAACTCTACAATATTAAATAAATAAATATGTATGACCACCATATCTGTACTTAATGTTTGTACTACACTTAATACTAGCACTAAACAAAATACAGTTTATAAAATATATAACTTACAATGCCCTGATATATGTCATATGCAACGTGGACGGGGAAGCTACGGAGCAGTGTAGGGATTTGTAGACCATCCTTGATCCCTCCAATCATGTAAGGGTCAATGTTGTTGACCCTATCGACTCTCCTCCGGGATTGTCCGCCCGCATCCTCTCTTTCTCCCTCCTTGACACCCTCTTCATCAGGTGGGGCGTTCCATGGTCTTTGCCCCCTCCACTACCCCTACAAAACATATTTAATATTGAATCAATCCTAATCTAATTTATGAAACTTAACTTATCATAATCAATATTGCAGTTTATTGTACATACCTGCTCATGAGGTTATTCCTCCATAGGAGGTTCTTCCATAGGCGCTTCATTTGCCTCTTCGTATAGTGGGTTCTACGCATAGGAAGAATAATCCCCCTGATGGTATTGATACCCACTACCATGATGAGATTGCGACCCACCACCCTGACGGTATTAAGACCCACCACCCATCTATTGCTGAATGTGGTACTCCAGCAACAATCTATATGAAGACGACACCTCTCCCATATATTCGTCGTGATTCGCAACAGACACGGAATGCCTAGATGCAGAATCCATCAGCTCCATGCACTACTACAAAAAGAGTCAAATATCCCAGGCGTTTGACAATATATACCCCGAATCGGCTTCGGTGTATAGCTCATAGAGATATATAGTCTTATTTTATATACCTCGGCTAATTCCAAAACTAAGCCCGATGTATTTGCTCTATTCTTTCCATCGCGCTTCGGGGCAAAAAAAAGTTGCCCGAGAAATATTTATTGTATATAAATCGGATATAAAACTAAACCGATGTATTTTCTCTCACTTATCCGGGGTATCTGGTTCCAATATACACCGGTGAATTGAATATCCGGAGTATATTTCCTAAACCTAAATACACCTTTATCATATAATCCGAGGTATATAGAATATACATCGTAGTATATTCTTGCCATATAATCCGAGGTAAACCTAAATAGTCCGGGGTATATTCTTGTCGTATAATCCGAGGTAAACCTAAATACACCTTTGCCATATAATCCGAGGTATATTCTTTATACCCCATGAGTTTTGTTTTGTGGGAATGACATACACCGTAGTTGCAAATCCGTTACAGCTTTTGCTTGATAATGTGTATTCTTTTTGTGGTCGCACTCAAAACATAATATTTAGTTTTCATAAGACCATAACACTTGTTTGAAATAAAAAATGAGTACAATCCATGATTAAAGAAAAAGAAAAATAAATAATATTGGTCACTACTTAACTAAACAAGCAATTTTAATAAGCAAAAACAAGCATGCTAAGTCTTAGAATTTGTAGAAGAAGAAAAAAACTAGTCCATGTGACCGATTGCTTTTGTTCTTGTCGTTTTTCCAAGATGCATATCAAAACTATTCCATGCATCGCTTCTTCCCACTACGAAACCACTTGAGGTTTGCATAACTCTGTCTTTGGAACTGAAATATGAAACAAGAATATTCTGATGTTCCGTGTGTAGACGAAATTTCCAGGACATTAAAAAATAGAAATAGCAAAAAGAACAAAATGAAGGAAGTATATATCACATGTTGATTTGCATTCAACGTTGAGCATCCAGTTCAAGCACTCGTCACCACAACCCAATTTCCCATCCCGTGTAGACTTGTAAAGACAAAACCCGTTACCTAAGACCAAATAAAAGAAGTATGGACAAAAAAAAAGAATATTTGAACTTTGTAATTGAAGTAAAATTATAGACATTATAACCTTAAGCATAGATAAGAAGTATGGACAAAAAAAGTTAGCTGTATAAATCAGAGCTCTTTGAAGATAAAGAATTTCACCTATCTAATTCCCAGATCACACACCAGTTTGTCGTCAAATAATAAAATTACAGGAAGAATTATACCAACACTACATAAGTATTAACACCCAATTGTAAAACTCAACTTAGTAACTTACCCTAACTTGCTTAAGGGTTTTTAGCTCCTCAACCCCATGCTTTTGACCCTCAACCTGTAGATGAGAAATATTTCAAGCCCACTGTATTTACATCAAACAATCAGTTTCAAATTTACTTATGTATATCAATGCACCTTTACACGTTGTTCAATACTGTGCTTATCACAATAAGCTCTGGGTTGCTGCTTCCCTCCAACACTACGAACGCTCATGTAGTAGCTAGCAGATCTAGCACAAGAGGGATGAAATGTACTTTCGCACGAACTAGAATTTCACTGTAGACATTATAAATGACAGAATAATATGTAAATATGACTAATAAGTACCAAATATCAACATAAAAAGCAAGTCTAGATATATCAACCTTCAAGCAGACACCAAATCTTCCATGTCACACAGAGCATAAATCGTTTCCCCTTACAACACTTTCCGGTATCAAGGAAATTTCTAGGACATTAAAAATAGAAATAGCAAAAAGAACAGACTGGAGGAAGTATATATCACATGTTGATTTGCATTCAATGTTGAGCATCCGGTTCAAGCACTCGTCACCATAACCCGGTTTCCCATCCCGTGTAGAGTTGCAAAGGCAAACCCCGTTACCTAAGGCAAACCCAAAGGATTTTGGAGTGTCATTTGAAGGATCTTGAGGACGTTTCCAACTCTTCACAGCTCCACGTAACTGAAAAACAGACACACACAGTTAGAGCTTGGATGAAATGCACAAAAATGATATGAGATACATAAATATTACAAGGTACAAACGACACAAAAAAAATTGAACACTGTGTAAAATGGAATAATGCGCGCAGAAGTATGTATGAGGCTGAAACATTAGTCAATGAAAATCAGATAACATTAGTCAGATAACTACTAAGAAAACAAGTAGATGAAGCTTAAGAGTATATTTAAGCGGACTATAAGGCATGAAAACATTATCTTGTTGCAATTTTGGCTTATGAAATAGATTAGAGCTTAGGAGAGTACCTTGAGACATCCTGATAGAACACTCCAAGAGCAATCACTGAAAGTGAAGTGAAGAAGATGTTGTAAGCAGGTTTTGCCGAGAATGAAGCGTGAGCCTTGGCGGGAGAGTTAACATAATTCAAAATGAAATATTACTCAGTGGAAATTATGACAGTTAATCAAAGGAATTTGACTCAAACATGGATATCACAGACTTGAGTTTATCCACAGGTTCACCGCCGAGATTGATGTCACATACATGGCATGTATCACACTCATCATCAGCGAGCTTCTCGTATATACACTTCCTGCAGACTGGTAATATTTTGTCGTCAAGTATCAGAACTTGTTTTTAGTAAATAAAAATTAATATTATCTATTTTAACACTAGTCTAAGAATAAATGCCGACCTGACTTTTTACAACAAAAAATAAGGTTAGACAAAACAAGACGAAATCACCCCGATTTAGTTGCCAAAAAAGTTCATTTTACCTTTGTTAACCAGTAACCACCAACCCATTGAAATACAAAATGCCTGTTTCAAATGAGCCAATAAGATATGTTTTTTCTTTTGATTCCTGGAAACAGAACAAATAGCCAATTTGTATATTAGAAGGAAACAACAAAATACAACTATAAGACTTGTAGATATTCACCTTGGCTTCAATTCTAATCATACACTGATCTGGATATGATCGTAGGAAATTAAATGATATTTCAACTAGTATAAACTTTACAATTCATTCCTACATGCAAATCCAATTTTTATACCCTGTCCAGAGATCGGTGACAAGGGATCCAAATAGAAGATAATTTAAGAAAAAGTATTCCTAACACTTGTATAATGTGTTTCAAAGCCATCAAGAAAAATTTACACTGCATATCAGTTAATCAACCATGTCAAATATGTAGTCAAAATCACTGAGGTGTGTCAAAATTGGAAGGAAAACAGCTACATTGATAGAGGATTTTTTTCCTTCTATTGTTTATTTTAGCACAGTTCATTATCCTCCAGCTATACACAGCTTATAGTAGGAAAGACAAGCCTGATATTTTCGTAGGGAAACTAAAATAAAGCGCACAAAATTCCAAAAGTTACAACCTTGAAGTTCCGTTCTATGTGAAATGCAAAAAAAAAAACTCTGGATGATTCAGATACTAATACAAAGGAAGATATAAAAAGAACCATAACATGATGATAACACATTGACTTGGCTCAGTTAGTCTAAAAGAATAAAATGCCACCAGGAAATTAATTCCTCATGAGCTAATTAGTAATTAATCATGAACATCGATCAAATCATCCAGATATGCCACTCAACAGAACCAGCATGAAGAATCTTGAGAGAGAATTGGACACCCTACAAACTATAACATACTCGAATAGGTGAATTTGAGTACTTTCACTCAACTAATTCAACAGACTGAGGCATAAAACGCAGATCAAAATGAAGATCAAGTCTTTTTCGGTACAGAAGAATGGAAATACTTTCCCACAACTAATTCCTCACCAAGTTCCATTACGTTGTACTAGAGCTTTAAAAGCAGATCAAAACTTCACTGTAGGTCTTGACACTTCAACGTGAAATTAACAAGGTATACTTTTCCTGCTAGATGATTTAGTAGAGAAGAATGGAAATATGAGGATAAACATTCAACCTCATCAGAGTAGCCATTATAATCTGCCGAGAGTGTAAATATGAGAAGGATGTTATTTAAATCTTGTGAATGAGGCAATAAAGAGAGGAGCAAAGTATGCAACATATCATGAAAAATATTAGACTAGAGTTCCAGATTGATAAATTTGATGACAAGAATCTTAGTCTAATTTGAGAATGACACTTAGAGCAAATGATGAATTTGATGCAGGAAGTTTGGAAATAATATGAAGCACAAAACACATTTCAACAAGAACACCCCAATAGATGAACATGAAGAAATAAACCAAAATCCCTAGAAATAATAACATACTTGAATAGGTAACCAAGATCAAAACGTAATCTATAGGAAGAGGCATAAAACGAACAATTTAAACGTCAAGCAAAATCCCTCCAACCACGTGAACCAAAACCATGATACCATCTAATCAACAACTCATCTGCAGAAATCAACTAATTGATCAATTAATCCATCAAAATTCAGATCGATTCATCACCAATTGAGCCCTAATTCACCGAATTAAAAAGATTAGGGTACAGAAGAGCATGCATACCTTAGGTTTCGTGGTCCTAGAGACGGATTTGTTCTCAAATCAACAATTTGCTGATTTGATGAGCTCCCAATCTTCTTCGCCGGAAGAGAGGATGATGAGCCCTTTGACGATCCATCTGGCCTCGAAAATGTGGGCCTTTCCTTAAACGAGCTACCGCTTTACATGCCAGAGCTCTGTTATTTTGATGAATTGGGATTCAGATCTAACCAAAGCTCCTGCACTACTCCCAATCTTACCTTGATGGAGACTAACCGACAGAGACAAACGTTCCAGCGCCAAAGTCGAGGCCTTTCGTCGAGAAATAATTGCACATTGAATGAACATTCCAGGGAATGAACATTCGAACGATGGAAACGAGCACTGCCAAAGTCGAGGTATTCCAGCACCAAAGTGAAAAAGAGAAGCGGGAAAAGGAAAGCGGGATAATGAAAAGAGAAGAGGGCAAATAAAATTTAACCTTATGGTATATTTGATTTCCTACATGATGAGGTATTAGATTGGTTTTAAAAAAAGTCCAACTTTATATCTCGTGTAATACACGCCTGTGATATTTGATTTCCTATATGCCACAGACTATTTTCACGTATGGTGTATATGATATGTGGTTAATTATTTCCAGCTTTATATCTTGTGTAATACACGCCCGAGATATTTGCTATGAGGTATTTGACTCTTTTTGTAGTAGTGATGGGGTACGAGTATGGAGGGTGCTCTGAATAACACAGTCTTCCACCCATTTATACAGAATGTCTCGATGGCGTATAAGTGGAGGCGGCACTCGGTTCGGCCCCCTCTTCTTCTTCCGGGCTTCGACATCTCTAACATCATCCCTTTTATGGTGTCGTACTGATCTAGGTCTCATAGCACTTCCCACCTTCTTGACAATTTTTTGAGAACTGTCCTACAAACACAACATTATAATGTGAATGAAAAAGTTTAATTCAACATCCAATTCATCATTTGACACATTTAAATACAAACCAAAATATTCAAAATTTAAAAATCAAACTAATTATTAGTTTTATTCGTATCATTTTTATCTTTTACCATATAACAAACTTAAATACAAGTAAAAATATTTAAAAAATAAAAATAAAAAATAATATTTAAACATTTAATAAAATATAATTGTAAGTTTTATTTGTATAAAATAAACTAATAGTTTATTTTAAATATCAAATTAATTTTTAATTGTATCGAGATTTTTTTTCTTTCTTTAACATATCACACACTTAAAATAGAAATTAAAATATTCAAAATATAATATTACAACAATTTGTTTTTAACATTTCAATAACATTAATTGTTACTTTTCATCCTACAAAATATATTATTAAATTTATAGTTTTCATCCTGTAAAAGTATATTAGATTTAAACTTTTCATCCTATGAAATATATCAAATTAATCTGGAGTATTTGCAATAGTTCTTGTCTGGTTGTCGTCCCCGTCCGTGATGGGCTGCTCCAGCTTTGCTCGTGACGAGTGGGCTGCGCTCCAATCGTCACGAGCCAGGGACCGCCCAGAACCAGCTTTTCTCTGGCTGGTTGGCTTCCTTGCATTCCAAAACTGCCAAAACTTGCACTTTTAGTAGTTTTTCATTGATAAAATTGTTTTTGCATCCTAATCTACAAATTCAACCTTAAAAAGTACAAATCCACTACCAATTTCAAAAATGTTAGAATTTTCAACCTAACATCTACCAAACCACTAATCCAACTTCAACCTTCCAAAATTTCAAGATTTCTACCATAAAATGCAAATATATCATATAATTTAACCTAAATAACAACAATAACTAGCAAATCTTTCAACAATCATACGAAACTATTTATAGATCTAAAGATTCATCAAATAACATAAATAATGACAGAATATTAGTTACTAACCATATTATGCTGGACTAAGAGCTTTAGGATTGAAGAACAAGTAACCGGGAGGCGTCAGGGCGGCGGGAACAATCAAATGGCGTTTCTAGGTTGGAGAAACGATGAAGATCCAGAGAGAGAGAGAGCTATGGAGGCGGTTGAATTGGAAATGTAAGGGTTTTGGGCCGGTTTTTGGCTTTTATAACCCAAAAACCACGCCTCATCACGAGGGAATGATGAGTCATTCGTGACGAGGCGCCATGCCCTTGCTCGTGGACGAGTGATACGGGATAATTCACGATTGGTATAGGAGGAAGTCGTGAGAAGTGAAACCATAACCAGTCGTGACGAGCGAGTGTGCGACGGTTAGTAAAAAGCGTTGTGTGATGGTTAGCAATTTCCTTCATATATCTCACAAGGGCTCATCCCCGTTTTCTTGATAAAAAACAGAGATCCTTTCTTATTTTTGAAAAGAAATCAGTATAGATCTTTGTTTTATGGAACTAGAATATGTACAAGAGCTTCAATTGAATAACAACATTAAAATATAAAATTGGGGTTAATTTAATTACTATCTTATATTTTTCATAGAAAATATACAAAAATAACTTTGGTTAAAAACTTAACACAAATTTTAAATTGACGTTATTTTATTTGTTTCATAAAGATGGGGGTATTTTTATAATACTCCTTTAAAGCTCATGTTATCTTATTTAATTTTTCCTTAATTTAGCTTGGTGCAAAATTCATTGTCAGGGTTAATGACCATCATTAAGGAGCATTGATCATTTAAATGAGTGTCTTTTTCTTTTCTTACTAAGGCTTACAAGGAAAGTAAAATAAAATGAATTGCAATGTCTTAAATATTTTGATGTAACAACCTCTTAATTCTTTTAAATGTGGGTCAATTTACTACAAAACATTCAAGTATAACACTTTAATGACTTGAATTTTAATGTAGAGATCTTCATTTTAGAAGAAAAAATTGAGGTAGATCAAAGGGAATCTATTTGCATTTCTAATATTTGAAGGACACTGTAAAGAGAAAGCACTCTCCGACGAACATAGTATTTTCGGTGTTTCACTAAAAAAAGACTAAAAAATTAATAAATATAAAATAGATGCTAGTCAAATGAAAAGAAAAAAATAGAGAGAATGTAGATGTTTATGTCATCTCAAATATTTGTGGTAGGTTTCTTCAAAAAACGTGCCACAAATATCTTGTGTATATTTTGAAATGTGCATTTCCCCCGTCAAAAGTTCAAATATTATCAACATGACCAGGTGCTTAGCCAGGATTTCCATTTACGAGGGAGCAAATGACTGATAAAGGTTTAATCCCAACAAAATCGAACCATTTATTTTTCAGACAACTTTTTTAGCGGAAATATGTATAATATTATTAGACATACCGGAGTTTTTATAGAATAAATTGTTTACAAGGTCATAACTAAAACTCGAACAAACAGGAACATAAACAAATTCATCTATATAATTTATCAAAAAAGTGAATTAACATATCAAATCTAATTATAAATAAAATTCATCAACTTAATATCCAGTTGCGAAGCTAGAGATGTTCTTTTTGGAGGGAACAAACTATATTTAGATATATAGTTTATACTTACGAAAATTAGAGTAGATAGAATAAATGTTTGGTTACCTAAATTACACCAATTTTTAAATTAAATTTATATACAACCGGTCATGTGATAGACACGTCTAGTCGCTTTGATCTTTTAATAAAAACTTGAGTAGGCACCTTGGCATCTTCCCATATTTAACGTTATTTAATGGGTTTAATTTTCTTTAATAACGATTATAAGTAAGCGGTATAAATACTACATATAATAGTCCCGTCGGAGGTCATGCCGTTTCAATGTGGCTCTGCCACTGAACATGACATAGTGTATACATATCCAGAATATTAAATAAGAAAGAGAAACAAATAACTATAAATTTTTTATTAGATCAATGATATTGTTTAAAGATAATATTTTTGAGGAAATTTAATTATTCTTGACATCGCATAAACAACGACAAACATCATTAATCCGTCCAAATGTGCATTGTCCACCATTGCATGGTTTGCAATATGCATTGCATTTGTCATTGTTACAATCTCCTGATGGTAAAAGATGATCTTGGCAATACATTTCATCTTCTGCAGTTGCTACGAAAAAACTTATAAATAATATTGAAAATAAAAAAATTAATATCATGGAAAAAAATGCAATATATTATTATAACTTATATGTGGTTTACCCTACCAATGCATAACATGACAATGAAGAAAGCTGCAACTAATCTTGTCATTGTGTTTTAAAAAATCTTTAATCGTGGTTTATTTTGATGTGAAAGATGTGTGTGCTTTTATCTCGAAAATATATGTGTTTATATAGGATTTATGGTTCACCATATGAATAAGAAGTAATGACCATGTTAATTTTCTTTCCGAAATTAAAAGATTTCGATACCTAATATCCATTAATTTATTCAATTTGAATATGAGTAACTACTATATTGATTTGCTTACCATTTTCAAGCGACTAATAAGTGAAGTTTTTTTTTGGGCCAAAGGTAAAATCGGATATATAGCCCTATTAAGGGATAGAGAGATACAAAACAATGTCAAAACAAAGCACATATAGGGAAAACAAACCCCAAGCTGTGTCAATCCAAAGAGAGAAAAGACAAAACATAACATCAAGATCATAGTGCAGCTTGCTTAAACGCACACCACTTGGTTCGATTATTACTATTGTATTGGAGTGGTGACATATGAAGGTGGAGAAATAAGGAGGGTTTTGGGTAGGACATCTCGGAGACATAAGGAGATAGATCGGAGTAGGTTAGTGCTCGATACACTTTGGAGTTTGGACTATAGTCGCTAGAAGACTTTCTCTACACTTACTGTAGAGCTTTGTGCTTTTTAGGAGGAGTGAGTTTTATTTTGCTTACTCGAGGACGAGCAAGGTTTAAGTGTGGGGAGGTTTGATAGGAGCTTATTATATGGTGTAACTAGCGACTATTAACTTAGGATTAGTGGTGTTTAATTGCTTATTGAGTAAGGGTACATAAATATGACATAATAAAGATAAAATCGAGTCTCCCACTCGCTTATACACTTCTTATTCCTCCTCTTCGAGTAATGTCCTAAACCACTAGATAATATGATCAATCCACAAATCACAACCACCAATCCTAATTTAAAAATTCTGCATAGTACAACCACAACAATATGCATCAAACTCCAAGAAATAGAAATCTAATCCTATGATCTAACACAACCGCCGATAATATGTGACAAACTAATAAACTAATGGAATGGTAGGCATGCAAAGTGTGAATAACAATAAGCTCATAAATAGAGAGATAAAAGGCTAAAACTAACTCCTTATCCCTCCTTGGTGAATCCTAGAGCCCGAGACATCCTTCAACTCCCTTCTTATGTCTCATGCGCCAATAGATATGAAATTAATACAATCAATCACAAAACAAGTAAATCCGGCGCACTTTCGGGTTTTCACCAAATTCTAAGTGGTAGGATCTTTTCTTTTCAATTTTTTTTTCAGGCACCAACCTTTTCCTTTTTATCCATTTTTGCTTGCTTGGTTTTTATTCTTTATTTTTTTTCGATTTTTTTCGTTTCTTTTTCGATTTTTTTTCTTCTTAAAACAGATGCAATTGTTCAAGACTCAAACATAAGTTCGTACAGACTCTATCCAAAAACAACATAAAAAGTTCAGCAGAAGAATAGCAAGAAAGACTCAATAACACATAAAACTCCTCCTCGGTACGCTAACTCCTCTTCCCACACTT
>NW_027369970.1:0-39127 GCF_046119375.1 Phyllobates terribilis
ATGTGTTGCATGTACCAGACATGAGGAGGAATTTACTTTCGGGCAATCTACTTAGTAGGCATGGGTTCAAAATTAATTTTAAGTCTGATAAGCTTGTATTGTACAAGAATGGGGTGTATTTAGGGAAGGGTTATATAAAGGATGAACTGGTCAAGATGAATGTAATTGTAGTTCCTTCCAAACCTGATGTAACTGCTTCTACTTCAATGAATAAGAATAAATCCGTTGCTTATTTTGTTGAGTCTTTAATATTTGACATGAACGATTGGGAGATGTGACTTATAAATCCATTTGTTGATTAATAAACATGAACATGATTCCAAAATGTAAATAAGTAAAAACAAATGTAAAATATGCGTTCAAGACAAACTCACTAAGTCACCATTTCCCCATGTCGATCGGACAACCAAACCTCTAGGCTTAATTCACACCGACTTGTATGATTTAAAATTTGTACAAACTAGAGGCGATAAGAAATACTTTTTCACCTTTATTGATGATTGTACGAGATATTTTTATGTATACTTGCTACGTAGCAAAGATGGAGCCTTAGTTAAGTTTAAGGAATTCAAGTTGGAAGTTGAGAACCAGCTTAGTAAAAAGATCAAAATGATCAGAAGTGGTAGAGAGGCAAGTAAAATGAACCATTCAATGTATAGTCCATCAAACTACTACGCCTTACTCACCATAATCTAACGGGGTTGTGGAAAAAAAGAACCGAACTCTAAAAGAAATGATGAATGCTATATTGGGAAAATCTGGGTTAACACATAACATGTGGGGGGAAGGACTACTAACTTCCAACTACATTCTCAAAAATTCCACATAAGGTCACTGGTAAGACGCCTTATGAGTTGTGGAAAGGCACTGTACCATCGTATAAATGCATCAAAGTGTGGGGGTGCCTGACAACAATGGTTGTGCACTTCCTAAAAAGGTCACAATAGGACCTAAAACCGTTGACTGTATTTTCATAGCATATTCACACAACAACAGTGCTTATCGATTTCTGGTACATAAATCAAATATACTAGATATACAAGTGAATACAATAATGGAATCAAGAAATGCTTCTTTCTTTGAAAATGTGTTCTCATGTTAGGATAGGAAAAATATAAAACAAATACGTGAAGAAGGATAAGCTAATACTTCTGTCCCGGTAACAGAAGAAGAAGAACATGATGAACCTAGGCGAGGCAAAGGAGCTCGCAAGATAAAATCATTTGGCGATGAATTTGTAATGGTCTTTCTCTTAGAAAACGAGCCTAAAACATTCAAAGAAGCAATGTCTAATCTCGATGCTCCTTCATGGAAGGAAGTAGTGAAAAACGAGATCGACTCTGATAGGCAGCTATTAGTACAGCGTAGCAAGTGGTCAATTATGGGTGATTTGGCATTATTATGGCGCGTATTACCATGATCCGGACCGAGTGAAGAAAAGGCGTTAAACATGAGGATTACGAACATTCGAGGAAAGAATTGCCAAGGGTACAAAGCTGGAGCCGCACACACAAGGACACAACCGCGCATGACCGTAGAAGTGTTGGTGCGATAGCGCCCTAGAGCGCGCAACCGTGCCAGCAGACGCAGACCAAAGTTGTGAACTCGTCCCAGGCGCAACCGCACCGACACACCCGAGACCGCGTCCATGTCGGGCTGAGAAACCTATGAAACCCTATTTCACTTGGGACTTCACTTGGGCTTTGGAACACTTTCAGATGGAGTTTTGGGCTAGGTTTAATTAGGTTCAGATTTTCTTGTTAGGGTTAATAAATAGGGAGAGATTGCCTTCTCCTTAATCATCCATTATCTTATCTTTTAGCATTTCACATTTTACATAGTTTATTCGCAATAAGCCAAGAGTAATCTCATATAATTTGTTCGATTGGTGGAAGCCAATAGATTGATTCAATGTAAGACATCTATTTGGTTCTAATAATATATCCTAGTTTGCTTTATCCTCTCGCATATATTTCTGATTGAATTGAATTATCTATCTAGATTGATCATCAAGGTTATTTAAGTCAATTTCATATAGCTAAGCTTGGCTTGTCCGTGTTGGAGAGCCTTGCCATTTAGTAGCAATTCAATTACCTAGACTAGTTGGACTTGCAGTTGTGTGGAGGATAATGTTGTGTTAGCAGGCAAGTGGCATTGCACATTCCTATTTATTCTGGAACTTAATGTTGCCTAGGAATTGACCTTTGATAGTTTTCAGTTTTATATTTAGAGGTAAGGTCTATTAGAACTAGTTGGACTAATTAGCTACATAGGAACAAGGATTAGGGCAACTAGAAGATATATATAAGAATTAGGAGAGAATCCGAATCAAAGAAGTCAATGATTATTTAATCAACTTGTTAGGTAGATACTAATTGTGTATAGTGTTTTCCCATATTTGTCAACAATTAATCATTTCCTAGTTAGTTTCATCAATTCCCACTTTGATTACATTTTAGAGTTAATTGAATTCAATACCCCAAGAACTGATCTCATTTGATTTCCTGTGGGATTCGACCCTACTTACCGCTTTATTTAGGTAGAGTAGTAGTTGGGATGAATTACTTTGACGGAGGCGTAACGACCGTTTTGGTTGCTCGTCAAATTTGACGCCGTTGCCAGGGCATCAAAATTCTTTTCTTATGGTATTAGTTTAATTGACTCCGGTGCTGACTAATGTATGGTCAGCACCCGTGCTACTAATCATTCACTTGTTGAGCCCATCCTAGAGATTGAGAGGATTGTTAGAAGGTACATAAGAGAAAGGACATCAGAGATGATGGACGACCAGGATAACCAGCAGACCCCCGAGAAGGTGCAGGCAAATCAACTGTTGATAAACCAATTCTTAGAGGCCTATGCTCAGCAGAACAACAATGCCGGATATAGGATGCTACGGGAGCGCCTCGCAATTTGACGCAGCAGCATCAAGCGTTGGTCCTACCAACACTTGCTCAAGGAGTCACCTTCGAACTCAAGTCCGGGGTGATAAACTTGCTTCCGACATTTCACGGTCTACCTGGAGAGGACCCCATCATGCACTTGAACCATTTTCACGACATATGCATGACCATGAAGCCGGTAAATGTGTTGGAAGAACAAATTAAGATGAGGGCGTTCGGTTTCACGCTGAAGGACACCGCTAGAGCTTTGGTACTATCACCTTCCAATAGGAATATAGATAGCTGGGAGAAGCTACATCGGGATTTCTTGAACCCTTAGTTTCTGGCGAAGAAGGCGAATGCGTTGAAGAGGGAGATAGCGCAAGTGGAGCAATGAGATGAGGAGTCACTGTATGACTACCTAGAGAGGTTCAAGAAGATACGTGCTAGCTTCCCCTTTCATGGCTACGAGCACCAGGACTTGGTACTATTTCACACCCAGGGGATATTGACTAGTGAGAGGAGGATGATCGACGCTGCTTGCGGAGGGAGCATTCTTAACATGTCCCCAGAAGACGCTATGGAGAAGTTGCAGAGTATGGCTGAGAGTACGAGAAGCTTCGGATGGACCTGCACAAAAAGGGCGGTGAACAATGCGAGTTCAAGTACGGAAGGAACATGTTTAGCGGGCGAGATAGCATAGATAATGAAAATGCTCGTGAGTATACTATCCAATAGCTGGTAGCTGCCCGCACGAGTTTGTGGTATTTGTGCTAGTTCAGTCCATCATTAAGACCAGTGTCCCGAGCTGTGGGACGACACAATTGCAGAGGTCAATGAGATATGAGGATATGGACCTCCTCGGCCATGGGATAATCAGCCGCAGCAAAACTACCAACCAATATATAGAGAGAAGCAAGAACAACAAAGGTGGAGGCCCCGTGACCAACAACAGAGCTCTGGAACCCCTACTATAGAGATGATCAAGGAGCTGACCTAGAATCTCATCACCCTCGCATCCAATGCCCAGAACACTGATGCTAGACTCAAGAATTTGGAAGTCCAAATGGGACAAGTTGCGCAGACGGTATCAACACTGGTTCAAAATCAATCGAATTCACTACCAGCGCAGACTATGGTGAACCAGAGCCAAAATTCAGCTAACCAGAACCTTCAGAACGTTAGTGAAATGACACTAAGGAGTAGGAGAAACTCAAAGGAGAAACCAGGCCAAGAAGATATTCATGAGGGAAATTTGTCAGTGGTGCGCCCGGGAAAAGAGCCACGCACCCGCACCCATGACTCTGAAGAGAGTAGAGACCGCGCCCCCCTTGTGCGTGACCAGGCCATGAGTCTATAGAGGAGCGCAACCACTCCCCTCTAGTGAACGACCGCGCAATTACGGGACTCATTTCCGAAAAATTGGCACGAATTCACCACAACATGCGCGACTACACACCTCACTCTATGGACTGAAGCAACCGCACCCCTAGTGCACGACTGTGCCCACTCTACTACTGAACCAGAGACCCCTCCCGTGCTGGATGCTGATGATACTGTCCTGATAGAGGAAGAAGAGGAGCTTGATGATCCAAGAGGTGAATTTAAGCTCCGGCAGAGCAATTACGTACGTGGTAACTTCCCTCCACTCACTTTGTAGAAACCCCCGGGCGCCTTCCAAGAGGCATTAAGAGACACTAGAAGGTTGGTGGATGACAAAGAGCTGTTCGAGATCTTTAGCAAATTCCCAGTCAACATTCCCCTGTTACAGCTAATCAAGAGCATATCGAGCACTAGTACAAAAAACCCATTTTACACCGGATGTATATTGGCTTATACACTGGTTAATAACAGCTGTACAGTGATCTGACGTATAAAGTCGATGTCTCATACATCCGGTGTATAATCTACCGCCCAACTTTGGTCCATTTCCTATACGCCCGATGTATAAGGTATTTATACACATGTAAAAGATATAATTAACCCGTGTATATAGTAATATAAACACATGTATAATGTATTGTCGCCCATCTACTCCATGTTTATACACCACATTACAACCGATGTCTAAAATCATAAGTCGCATGTAAAAGGTGAAATTGATAGGTTGCCTAACCGGTGTATATAGTAATATAAACACATGTATAATGTATTGTCGCCCATCTACTCCAAGTTTATACACCACATTGAAACCGATGTCTAAAATCATAAGTCGCATGTAAAAGGTAAAATTGTTTGGTTGACTAACCGGTGTATAATATATAAAACCCATGTATATTCTTGTATGGCGCCAACCAATTTCATATCTTTATACATATATTTATATAACCCTGTAATATACTAGAATCATTGCAATTAACCCAGCATCGCATATATAGATTAAAAACATTGATTCTTACAATATACAATTACACTACCATAATCATTCCAAACACTTAATGTTACGAATTCAACATGCATATTCGATCAACACCAAGTTATGAACGTACGTACTAACTAGCAAAATAGATATTGAGGAGCGCATAACTAACTAAGTAGCAGCTACATTAGTCTCGACAACCTTTTCCTGTAAAACAAATATACAACATATTAATAATATATATGTTAGATCTCAACAACCTTTACCTTGACTATGATCAATCTTGTTTTCGCTCGAGGTTTAGGTTGCCCACTTTGAACCCCATACACTTTCAAACTTTTGATCGATAATGAAATAGTTATTAAGATACCACATGTATTCAAACTCCTGATCGAAGAAAGTGAGGGAAGAAAGGTGGGCGGGAAGAAAGGGAATCGAAGAAAGTGTAGGAGCGAAGAAAGTGAAGGGAAGATAGAGCGGGCAGGAAATTTTTGGAGACTGGGGAAATTTTGGGCGGGCCAGATTTTCCAACCAACAAAAACACCACATTAACCCAACCAAAGGAACTCAAAACCGAAATTCAAAAAGGGTATGAATCCAAGTTTCAGGAGTAGAACTTACCAAAGTAGGATCACCAACAAGATTCTAGAGAGGAGGTGGCGGCACTCGAGAGAGATAATGATGTTGTCAGGGATGGAATACTAGACTGTTAATATTCTCTGAATTAACACAAGAGAAAAGAGTCTGAATCCAAGTTTTAGGAGTAGGACACTGAGAAGAAGATGAATACAGTATGAGAATTATTCACCTGTATCATCTTCCTGAAGTCCTTTGGTTCATCTGGATCCTCAAAAGGATATCCTCCCATTAACATGACGTATAAGGTCACACCACACGACCATACATCAGCAATCTGTGATACCAGTTCAACTAGATCATTAATGTCTGCTAACTTAACATATACCATACTACAACAGCCTTACCTTGCCATCATATTCTTTCTTGAGTAGAACTTCAGGGGCTATATATGCAGGAGTCCCAACAGTTGATTTAGGTTGCGAATGATATAATGATGACTGAAACAAAACAGCAAAACCATACACTTCACAATGTATTAAAACATAAAAGAACAAAAACACGAACTTATTCACACCTTAGAATAGCCAAACTCACATATCTTGAGGCGAGGAGCAGGGCTTTGATCTAGCAATGTATTCTCCAACTTCAAGTCTCGATGGCATACTTGCTTCAACAAAGGAATAACAACAAAACTATGAACATCATTGAAAACACTAACTAAACAATATTACAAATCTAAGATACATGAGATAACATAAACATACCATTGCATGGAAATAACTTACACCTGATATAAGTTGTTGGAAGAAGAAGCGTGCCTGTAAGCAATCAAGTTAAGGAGTAACACAAACCTAACCAAGTTAAAATGAAAAGTGAAAATGTTATTGAAACCTCATCCTCATTGAATCGTCCTGCATTGCATATCCGATCAAAGAGCTCTCCTCCAGATGCATACTCCATTACAATTGCGAGATGAGTAGGTGTTAAAATTACCTAGTGTAGCAAAAAATATATTGCATCCCCATGAAAGTTTAAAAGAAGGAAGGTTCAGAGCTTACCTCTCTGAATCTAACAATATTTGGATGCCTCAGTGACCTATGATTGATTATCTCTCTTTGAACATTTTCATCTATCTGCAGATATAAAAAGAATTAAAACAAGAGATTTGACAGAATTTGTGCTTTGAACAGAGTACAAACATGAGTAGATTGCTAAACGAAAGTACCAAGACACATCACAAAAAAGGGGTTATCCCTGTTCAATCTGATCCATCCATCCATAGAGAGAAAAGAGCACCAAAATCTCAGTTTGAGGACACCATAAATGGGAAAAACAAATTCAACACAGAAAAAGAAACCTCAACAGTTACCAAAAACAAATTACCTAAACCAATCAATGATGCTACATTCGGAAACGAGCGACACGTGCTACAAATGTATAAGTTATATTGGACAGTCCATTTAAACAGCATACCGAGCAAGATACTGTGTCCAAATCCAAATCACAAGCTCCCTAAAGCGAGAACTGACAGAAACCCTTTCAGTTAAATCTCGAATCGCAAATCAAATAAATCGAGTTGAAGAAAGTAAGAAGACCTTATCTCCACGCTCTATATACTTGACAGCGACAAGCTTGTTTGTAACCTTATCCCTAAGCAAACGAGCAACACCGAAAGTAAGAAGACCTTATCTCAACACTTCTTTACAGAGTGTAAAATCTCAAACGTAAGCTGCTACACTCTGTTTATAAATCCAAAGAATGGTCAGATAAAAAAAATACTACCCTATCCATAGTAGACCAATTCTATCTTAAGAACTTAGCATATAAAAAAATATAACTGAACAACGAGTGGATAAACAACCACAAGTCCACATGGATTAGCTATCACTACAAATTTAACCAGCAATTGACATTTGTCTAAGTTCCTTGTCTCATGAACCAATTGCAGAACTGAATGGTGCACATGACAACATACAAAGTGATGAAATACATTCACAAGCAGTTAAGATGACACTCAAATTGGAAAGCTTTGACAAACACATAATAAAACCAATATTCAAAGTCACACTACTTATCATATCTAATAACACTATCACAATCAAAGACATATACGGAAAACTTAATTGCAGATCTTAAAATTTGATAACACTGATTGAAGGTCTTAAATTTCACAATACATCTCTTTAATTCTCTTCCCATAAATCTCAGCATAGTTGCTCCTGGCATTCAGTTGCTTAGTTCTATCCTCAAGCACAAATTCTAAGCTAACCTCAAATCAATTATACTTACTATAAGATAACACATGATGAACCAAATTATGCCACCATCCAATATTTTCCACAACATAGCTCACAACTTGAAACCAGCATGCTGATACAAAACCGAACTTCTTCAAATTTGAGGAGAAACAAAAGAAAAATACCTAATCTGGCCACTTGGAGATTCAATTCGAGGATTTCACACATGAATGGATAGGAGATTGGACAATCTGTGGCAGACCTCAACATGTTTACCAAGGGCTCGATAATCCTCTCTCTCGGTACGACATGCTCCCCCTTTTTCATTTTGTACTGTATACCCTTAGATGCATAGATTTATGAAGCATATGTGTAACACACAATTACATGAGATGGAAGAAATAGAGATCAATAAACGAGACAGATAAAAGATTTTAATAGAAATGGGATTTTTAATATCAATTTCATCTTCAATTAGTAGTACCTCTGGAGGAAGCGGGCATTGGTTGGAGGTCCGCCCAAGTTCTCGGATTAGAGGATGGCGGGGTGCGATTGAAAAATTGCCCAAACTAAGGTTATCTGAATTCAGAAAGACTTTTGCGAGGCAATTGCAAATCGATTAGACACATAAAGTAGAAAATAACATTAACTAGGGTTTGCAAAAGGACCTTCTTGCTGTGAAGGGAGAAGACAAGAACCAGAAGTCCATGGCCAAAACAGGGCACGCCATGGGATTGAAACGGAGGGGTAGCGGCATTGCTCACTCTTAGACACTGAGAGAGGTGAACTGGACGTTGGATCACTCACGCTGCAGGAGACACCGTGAAAGGGAGGGTTGGCACGACCACTTTGTCGGCGACACCAGGAGAGGAAGGACACGACCTTGTTTCCGGCGACACCGAGATAGAGAGGATGAAGATTGGCGCGGTAGACTCGATCCACAAAAAATAGGAACGGGAAGAGTTTTATGTCTTAAAAGGGAGTGAATTGGTTTTTAGTATAGAAAGCAAAGCGGGCCAGAATTTTTTGGAACGGGCGGCAAAGGAAATTCTTTGGCGGGCCAGAATTTTTTGGGCTAAATTAAAGTATAGTAGTTATAATACATCGGTTGTATAATAAGCCTAATGTATATACTTGTGCTTAACTCATCAACCTAGTATAAACTATATACATCGGTTAATAAACGTATTTTACACCGGGCGTATTTATCTTTATACATGTGTTACAAAAATATATGGTGTATATAGTATATACATCGGTTATTTACTTTCCCGCCTCCTACTTTATACATTGGATAACAACCAAAACACATGTATAACCAAAATATGTAGACTTTTTACACCATGAGATGTACGCCCGGTGTATATCTAGTGATGTAAAAGGGGTTTTTTGTACTAGTGGAGGTACGCAAAGTTTCTAAAGGAACTTTCCACAGTCAAGTGGAACCAGAAGACGAAGGGAAACAACAAGATAACAGCTGGAGAGAGAGTGTCTGCCATCTACCAGAGATGTATGCCCACAAAATTCAGCGACCCAGGCATGGTGACTATCCCTTGTCGTATCGACAACACTGATTTTGATCGGGCCATGCTAGATTTAGGAGCAGCCATTAATGCCATTCCTCACTCTCTTTGCACGTAAGTAGGATTAGGCTCCTTCAATAAAACTGACATATTAGTACAATTAGCTGATGGGACTACTATGCAACCTAAGGGAGTTGTCGTAATTGCGTTGGTTAAGGTTGATAGGTTAGTCTTCCCAACGATCATTTATGTACTTGATATGGAGAGTGAGAAGGAGGATGTACCTATACTTTTAGGAAGGCCGTTTATGAGGTCAGTGGGTACCAAGGTAGACCTAAGGAATGGGACCTTGTCGTTGAAGTTTGATGGTGATGTAGTGAGTTTTGATATCTATGATACTAATGAGGAGTCTGGTGATGAGTTAGATGGTGTTTTTTCTATAAAGGTAGTTGATCCTGCAAAGGATATAGGCAGATTGGAGATGGATTTGGCCGATGGCCCCCTATGCTGATGTTAGAGGGAGACAACCCTTCTTCTCTTCCCCCTATTGTGCAAATACCTAGAGTGACGTCTGTGTTACCTCCAGGACATTACATAAAGACGAAGGGGTGGTACGACAAGGGGCTCATGAAAAAGAAGAAAGGAATTAAGCAGTATTGGATTCGGAAGGATGAGTTGGCCCATAGGAGGGCTAGTGTAGGTTGATATGAGAGCAAGACGTCGGGCATACGACGTTAACCAAAGGCATTGTCCGGGAGGCAACCCGCCCATGAGGTAATTTTCTTACTTCCACTTAGGTTACCTTTGTTCCTTATCTCACAATGAGGTCATTGTTTAGTTTAAGTGTGGGGGAGGGGATTTACTTCACCTATCGTAGTAGTAGTTTTTGAAAAAATTTGAGTTATTTTTGAATTTTTGGAGTCGGTATTCATATTTTCCCCCTATTTTGTGTCGAGTGATTTTGTATAAGGATGCATGAGTTTTGAATCTTTTTACTATGTTTTAGATGTTAGTATTTCAAGTATATATGATGAGGATATGTTTGATCAAGTAGAGGACATTGACTTGAGCATGTGGAGTATGATTAGGACGCATTAGGACCGATATTAAGATTGCATTTTCACCATCTCTTCTCTAGTTTGTCATTATATCATAATAAAGTGTTTCCGTCCTTTTGCATTATAAAATAAGAGAAAAAGCAAATAAAAAGGTAGTGAACTCCAAGTGAAATAAGCCGGAAGAGAACCTGATCTCCGTGGTGTGACAGATCACCCCGGGTTCGATCCTCCATGGCTAAATAAGCAAAGAGTCTCATTAGTTGGCCCGGATCGTAAGACGGAAGGGACCAATAGCCAAAAAAGTGTTAATAAAGTGCAAAATGTGTGAATAGGATGAAAAGAAGCAATAAAAAGTGCATGTGATATGACTTCAATTCAGTTGTGGTCTTCTGTTTGCTTTCAATGGTATTGTAACTCGTTCATAATTGTCTTAGTATGAGCATGTTAGGACAAGAATTAGTCGCTTATTTGATCCTCTGTTATTCATTAATATGTTACTTGGATAGAGACATCTTTAGCATAGTTTGAGGATTCAGGTTCATGTATTTGAATAAAGTAAACATAGTTCAAATTTAGAGAATATTTGATGCCATTGTTGGGTTATGTTAGAGTCTAGTTAAGTTTGCATTATTTTTGAGTTCTTCTAGTAGAGTCGGAGTCTGCGCCCATTGCTTTTGATGATTGTAGGTACTTAGAGCTGGAGTGTTGATTCGACAACCACTACTGTCAATTCTTCCAAACCCGCTGAGATCGTCGAGGAGTTAGCAGCAACTTACTCAAGGACGAGCAAGGTTCAAGTGTGGGGGTGTTTGATAGGATGTGTTTAGTACAGTGTAGCAAGTGGTCCTTAACATCAATTACGGGTGATTTAGCATGATTATGGCGCGTATTACCGTGATCCAGACCGAGCAAAGCAAAGGCGTTAAACACGAGGATCACGGATGTTCGAGGAAAGGATTGCCAAGGGTACAAAGCCGGAGCAGCGCACACAAGGACGAAACCGCGCAGGACCGCAGAAGTGTTGGCGCGACCGCCCCAGCAGACTCAGACCAAAGTTGGGAACTCGTCCCAGGCGCGAACGCGCCAACACACGTGTGACCGCGCCTGCCTCGGGTCGAGAAACCTCTAAAACCCTATTTCATTTGGGTCTTCACTTGGACTTTGGGCTACTTTCAGATGGAGTTTTTAGCTACGTTTAATAGGTTTAGCTTTTCTTGTTAGGGTTAATAAATAGGGAGAGATTGCCTCCTCACTAATCATCTATTATCTTATCTTTTAGCATTTCACATTTTACGTAGTTTATTCACAATGAGCCAGGAGTAATCTCCTATACTTTGTTCTATTGATGGAAGCCAATATGTTGATTTAATGTAAGACTTCTATCCTTTGTTTCTAATAATATATCTGAGTTTGCTTTATCATCTTGCATATATTTCTGATTGAATTGAATTATCTATCTAGATTGATCACCTAGGTTATTTAAGTCAATTTTATATAACTAGGCCTGGCTTATCCGAGTTGGAGAGCCTTGCTATTTAGTAGCAATTCAATTACCTGGACTAGTTGGACTTGTAGTTTTGTGGAGGACAATGATGTGTTAGCAGCAAAGTGGCATTGCGCATTCCTAATTATTCTTGAACTTAATGTTGCCTAGGAATTGACATTTGATAGTTTAAGGGTTATATTTAGATGTAAGGGCTATTAGGACTAGTTGGATTAATTAGCAACATAGGAACTAGGATTAGGGCAACTTGAAAATTTATAAGAATTGGGAGAGAATCCGAATAGAATAAGTCAATGATCATTCAATCAACTTGTTAGGTAGATACCAATTGTGCAAAGTGTTTTCCCATAATTGTCTTCAATGAATCATTTGCTAGTTAGTTTCATCAATTCCCCCCTTTGCTTAAATTTTAGGGTTAATTAAATCTACTACCACAGGAACTGATCTCATTTGATTCCATGTGGGATTCGGCCCCTACTTACCGCTTTACATAGGTAGAGTAGTAGTTGGGATAAATTACTTTGACGATGGTGTAAGGACCGTTTTGGCCGCTATCAGACTCCATTATGAAAAATCATACATGGGAGCTTGTAGATCTACCACAAGGGAGTAAGGAACTTGGGTGGAAATGTATTTTCAACACAAAATTGAAAACCGATGGCATAATAGAGAAGTACAAGGCTTGGATTGTGGTACAAGGATTTAGACAGAAAGAGGGTCTAAATTTCTTTGACACTTATTCTCCAGTTACTAGAATAACTTCTATTAGAATGATGATAGCTACTACAGCATTAAGAAATCCAGAAATACACCAAATGGATGTGAAAACGACTTTTCTAAATGGAGATTTAGAAGAAGAAATCTACATTAAACAACCTGAGGGTTTTGTTGCTCCTGGACAGGAACACAAACTGTGCAAACTTGTAAAATCAATATATAGTCTCAAGCAAGCACCTACACATTCGCATGAGAAATTTGACCATGTTATAATGTCAAATGGATTCAACATCAATGAAAGTGATAAATGCATTTACATCAAAAACAAACCTACAAGATATATCCTATTGTGTTTATATGTAAATGACATACTCATTATTGGAGCAACACTGACTTGATCAAATAAACCAAACATATTCTTTGCAGAAAGTTTGATATGAAAGACATTGGACTAGAATCGTCAGAAACAAATAGCTCGGTCTTAGTGTCTGACGGGCGTTGTTTAGCCGCGTTAAAGTAATATTTATACCTAACTGGCTCCTCTACAAGTAGAGTGTCAAGCAAGGGTCGAATCCCACATGGAGCCAGGTATTCAATTCTTGTGTAATTAATAAGATCAACTTAATAATGATAAAAGGGGAAAATTCGATTGATGCTAAACTACTAATTCAATGAAGGAAATCAATAAATAAAATACCTTATTCAGCGGGTATCCACAATCTAATGATTGGTTTGATCATTGACTTCCCAATTTATATTTGGGTTCATTCTATAATTTATATATTATGATTGCCCTAATCCATGTTCTATTATTATTAATAATCCAACTCGGCATATAACCCTTGCCTAAATACAACCCTGAAACTATCAAGAATTAATCCCTAGGCAGCAATGCGTTCAGGAATAGATAGGAACATGCAGTGCCACTTGGCTGCTAACACATCATCATTCTCCACACAATAAAAAGTTCAACTAGCCCAGACAATTGACTACCTTATGGTAAGACTCTCCAACTTAGACAAGTCAGACCTAGAAATATGAATTAGATCTAAACAACCTAGGTGATCAATATATAAAGATAAATCATATTCAATAATCAGCATGCACAAGATAATGAAACAATTCAAATAATATATATTTATTAGAACCAAGGAAGAAGTGTACAAACTAACCATCCGCAGGCTTCAACCTGGAAAACAATCCAAATCCTCTCTAAACTCTCTAAACTAAGCTAGAATTAAGCATGGTAATGAGGCAAAGATCTCATCCATATTTATAAAAACATGGAAACCCTAGAAACAAAGCCTAAAAAGCCCAGCCCAAAACTCCATTCTAAAATAGGTAAAAGGTCCAAACAAATCCCACAACAAATCTTTCTCTCGACAGAAACTCTACGCGGGAACGGCCGTGCCAATATGGGTGCGGTCGCGCCCACCTATAGACCACCTAGCGCGGTCGCGCCAACTGGGGCGTAGTTGCGCCACTGTGCAGTCCTCAAGAATCGGTCGCGTCCTAGGCCAAGCTGCTCTGGTGGGACTGCGTCTTCTTTTGCGCGTGAACTTGCTTTGTCCTTTGGCCATCTTCTCCTCGGTCTTCTCCCGAATGCATGTATTCCTCGTGTTTAACACATTTTCCTTGCTATGTCTGGAATACAGTGATATGCTCCAATCCATGGCCAATTTGCCGATAAATGATGCTAACAACCACTTGTTACGCCATACTAGATGTCGCTCGTCACGCCCCCACAATTAAACCTTGCTCGTCCTCGAGTAAGCTGCAACTAACTCCTTGGCGATCTCAGCGAGTATGGATGGCATGAATGAAGTGCTCTTCGAATCATCACTTTAGCTCATATGTACCTACAATCATCAAAGCACGGGCGTAGACTCCGACTCTACTAAAAAAAATTCCATACACAAAACAACTCCAAACCAAACCCAACAATGGCATCAATCATTCCCCCACTTAAGCTATGTTTATCCTATGCAAGTGCATGACAATGAATCTCTAAACTTAGTAAAATATGGCTTTATATAAATAATATATGAAGGATGATAAGGAAAGATCAACTAAACGACTTATTCTTGTCCTAACATGCTTCATATCTATGAACATAATGCACGGGCTCCAACACCATGGAAAGCATATTTAACAAACCATAATCCAACCCAAGTAATACCACATGCAACATTCTATTTATTCTTTTCATCCTATTCATTTACTTTTTATTCTAAAATTTTCTTATTAAGCATCGGGTCTGTCCGTCTTACGGTCCAGGCCAATTTGTATTTAGGTATCAATTCCGTCCATTTTATGGTCCGGACTGACTTCTTTATCGACTTACTTATTCAGGTAACGGGATCCTTCCGTCTTACGGTCCGGGCTGTCTTCTTTTTAGGCATAATGTAATGAAAAATGATGGAAGCAAAATAATAATGACAAATGATAAAACTAGAGATGAGATGGTAAACTTGCAATACTAGTGTCCTAATGAATCATAATCATAATCCACATGCTCAAGTCAAAATCCTCAATTTGATCAATCATATCATCATCCTACACAATTGCAATATCAACAATCAAATGCATAGTAAAAAGATCCAAGCTCAACACACCATTATAGAAATCCAAAAAGCATCAAATAGGGGGGAAACTATGATAGCCTACTCTAAAAATTTTTAAAAATAACTCCAACAAGTCAAAAACCAAGGATAGGTAAGATATAATTCCCCCCTCACACTTAAAGTACACAATGTCCTCATTGTGAAATGAAGAACAATGATAAACGATAGATGGAAGTGGAAAGATACATATTTTCTCGGGTTGTTTCCCGAACAACGCCTTGGTTAAAGTCGTAGGCTTGACTTCATCCATATTCCCTGCAAATTCAGTAGGTAAACGATTAATAACATGGGTGTTGACCATACAATGGTCCACCAAATTCAATCAAACTAAAAATACAAGAAAAGAAGTTTAGACTCCCCGGAAACGGCGCCAAATTTGACGGGCGTTGTTTAGCTGCATTAAAGTAATATTTATATCTAACTGGCTCCTCTACAAGTAGAGTGGCAATAAAGGGTTGAATCCCACAAGAAGTCAGGTATTAAATTATTGTATAATTAATAAGATCATCTTAATAATGATAAAAGAGGGAAAATTGGATTGATGCTAAACTACTAATTCAATGAAGGAAAGTAATAGAGAAAATACCTTATTCTGCGAGTATCCACACAACAGAATGATTGGTTTGATGATTAAATTATTAATTTCTATCCGGGTTCATTCTCCAATTTATATATTATGATTGCCCTAATCCATGTTCTAATGTTTTTAATAATCCAACTCGTCATATTAAACCTTACCTCAATACAACCCTGAAACAATCAAGAGTTAATCCCTAGGAAACAATGCGTTCAAGAATAGATAGGAACCTGCAGTGCCACGTGGTTGCTAACACATCTTCATTCTCCACACAATCAAAAGTTAATCTAGTCCAGGCAATTGATTTGCTACCTTATGGTAAGACTCTCCTACTCGGACAAGTCAGACCTAGCAATATGAATTAGATCTAAACAACCTTGGTGATCAATATAGAAAGATAAATCCTAATCAATAATCAACATGCAAAAGAGAATGCAACAACTCAAATAATATATATTTATTAGAACCAAGGAAGAAGTCTTCAAACCAACCATCCGCAGGCTTCAACCTGGAGAACAACGCAAATCCTCTCTAAACTCTCTAAAGTAAACTAGAATTAAGCATGAGAAGGAGGCAAATCTCTCATCCCTGTTTATAAAAGTATGGAAACCCTAGAAACAAATCCTAAAAAGCTTAGTCCAAAACTCCATCTGAAAATAGGTAAAAGGCCCAAACAAATCCCGCAGCAAATCCTTCTCTCGGCAAAAACCCTATGCGGGCGTGGTCGCGCCAATGTGGACGCGGTCGCGCCCACCTATAGACCACCTAGCGCGGTAGAGCCACCTAGGGATCAGTCGCGCCAATGTGCAGTCCTCAAGACATGGTCGCGCCCTAGGCCAAGCTGCTCCAGCGCGGCTGCGTCTTCTTGTGCGCGCGAAATTGCTTCGTCCTTTAGCCATCTTCTCCTTGGTCATCTCTTGAATGTTTTTATTCCTCGTGTTTAACACATTCCTTACGAGGTCCAGAATATAGTGATCTGCTCCGATCCATGGCCAAGTTAGCGATAAATGATACTAACAACCACTTGTTACGCCATACTAGATGTCGCTCATTAGTGTCATTGTGCTGAAAAGATTCTTGAAAGATTCAAGAACTATTCTAATGGAATAGCCAAAAGTCCAGTTGACCTCATCTGTATCTGACAAAAAACTCATGAGATGTAGTATCAAAACTAGAGTATGCACGTGTCATTGGCGGTATGGTGTACTTGATTAACTACACACAAGCAGACATAGCACATGTTGTAAACGTACTAAGTCACTATACTAGTAACCCTGGACACAACCACTGGAAAGGGATAACTCAAGTGTTGAACTACTTACGTGACACCAAGAGTTATATTTTGTACTATGGAAAATACCCAACAGTTCTAGAAGGATACAGTGGTGCAAACTAGATATCGGAATCTAGGAACTCCAAATCTACAAGTGAATACGTGTTCACACTTGGTGGTGCAATTGTGTCATGGAAATCTTCTAAACAAACGTTATTGGAAAGATCCACGATGGAGCCTGAGTTCATAGCTTTAGATAAAGCAGCAGAAGAAGACGAATATTTTCGGAACTCCTTTCCCATGTGGAACAAACCAATGATGACAAAATACGTGTACAATGTGACAGCCAATCAGTTATAGCCCGGGCAATGAACCACATGTATAATGATAAATCTCGTCACATTTAATGATGACATAAAATCATTAGACAACTACTCTCAAATGGTATAATCACGATCGATTATATCAAGTTGATTGACAACCTAGAAGATCTATTTACTAAAGGTCTGTCAAGAGAGCAAGTTGTGAAATCATCTAGGGGAATGAGTTTAAAGCCTATGGAATAAGATGATGCTTAATGCATACCCTACCTACATGACTGGAGATCCCAAGAAGTAGGATCAAGGGGAAAACTAAATCAAGTTTGACTCAAAATGAGAATACTAGGAGACAATAAGTCTTGTCCCAGTTCGTATGATGATTACCAGTGCTGATTGTGCAAGTATTAGGTTAAGCTTCAACTTTTAATGATTCCATGACCTTCGTAAAGGTGGGGTATGAAAAGATACCCTAAATGGTCAATCAACTTGTGAGGGTGAAATGGGATAATTTCTAGGAGAATGAAGAAAGGATACATTCTCCAAGTTCACTCATGATAAACCAGGCAAAGTTCATGACCAAAATAAACACAATAGAGAATCTAGTTCTATGAGTGGATGAAATTGTGTGAGTTCTTGTGTAGGCTTATATCAAAGCCTGGGTGTTCAAAGAAATTGAGTTTACTACCTAGTCGAGTAAGTTTGATAGCTTTTCACAATTGGTGGTTCAAGGCTGAAACATGCTACCAAGTCCAGTTGTAGTGATTCTTCGTTATACTCTCAAAAGTTTTTCTGTCGAGTCATCAAATGTTATAGAGTCATTTCTATTCATGTGGGGGATTGTTGGAACCTGATTTTTTATGAACTTCCGTCCACCTTTTCGGTGGGCTCGGGTTGTCGGAACCGCCGGATGAAAGGAGTGTTGGCTTCGTCTCCGCGAGCGCTTGAACATAGAGTGTCATAGCACAAATCGGATTACGGGTGCATGAGAAATGCTAGCCTAAAGTCGGCACTTGGAAGGCTTAAAATGCATAAAATGTGGGGGTGAAAACCCATCCCACATCGATCTTGAGTAAAATGTCCACTAATTTTTAGCCTATTCAACCTTGTATAATTAAAATGGGTTGAGTATGCGAAGGACATTTTACCACACACGAGCGATGTCCGGTCTAGTCCGAGTCGTGGGTTGTGGGATCTTGGGAATGGTCCTTAACCCAATAGCAACAGCCCAGCCTCTTTTTTGCCACGCGTTAAGTCGGTTCGAGAATCGTGGCCCAGTCAGCATGATCTCACCCACCTCAATATGCGCGGTTGAACAGATTGATCTCCTGTTTTAAAACCGGACGACATTCTCTTCTCTCCCCACACTTACACTTACAGAAAAACGCTCTCATCTCTTCCCAAATTCCCATTGAGATTATACATAGTTCTGGTTTGTTAGATTTCCTCTCTTGAGTGTGCAAGTTGGGATTCGCTGCAGTTGTATCATGTGATTCAAATTGTTGATAACCGTCTCACTAACGGGGAGTATTCTGAATTAACGATAGAGATTTGTCTCGCCTCTACGACCCTTAAATCGTTCATCAATTGATTTCGTAAAGTTTTGTTCTTTATTCACGTTTTGTTTACAAATTAAAAAAACATTCTATTACGGTCCTTACAGTGACATCAAGTCTTAAGATTCTACTATTTAATTGAAATGTTTTCTACCTTCATATTAAGGCTCTGTTCGGCAATGTTAGATGAATTTTATTTTTCATCTAGAAAAAAGATGGTAGATGAATTAAAAGGTAGATGAATTTTTCAATTAATCTCCAACAGTGGGGCTGAACATTTTTTTATTCATCTCATAAAAACTTGATAAGCTAGATGAATTGAGCTCTTACATTCATCTAGATGATTTTTTGGAACAAAACAACTGTTCGACAATGAGGTAGATGAAGAAATCACAAATTATTCACTTTTCTAGAATCGATATATTGAAAAGTACTTACCCTTGAGATTTCATTCACTTGCCTCTGCAACAATGCCTACCCCAAGCAACAGCATCGCCTTTTTCTGAAATTAAGTTTCCTTTGAACCTTCCATGGTAAGGAACTTACAAATACCATAAACCGACAAACTAAGGCAAGGTGTTGTAAGGGTTTCACGAGTCTCACCATTCTATATTTCTATCCAACAATTCAGCCATACTTTAATATGCTCTCTGCTTCTCTTTTGGGTCTACTTAATGACCAACCCAAACAAAAACGTGGGGTTGGGTCTTGGTTGTGGAGTTTTTAGTCAATGGCTAAAGATCGCACAATTATTTTTACTAAGTATCATATTCTCGGTCGTCACGATTTGAGTGGAGGTTGTTTGTCACGAGTCCTCACTGCGTGCTCGTCACATGCCTGGAGAAGCTCTTCGTCATGAGCCCCCTATACGCGCCTCGTCACGAACGCCCCCCTCCCCACCCATGACGAGTCGCGGTTTTTGGCTTATAAGAGGAAAAAACGGCCCTAAACCCTCATAACCCTCTCATTTCGCCTCCAAGCTCTTCTCTGCCACAATACTCCTCTAGGAATCCATTTCCTCTTGCTTGAGTTGATCTCGGGGCCTGATACGTGTCTTGATAGCTTGTTCTTCGCTCCTAAACCTCCTAATTCAAGCCTAGTATGGTTAGTTACTGATTTTCTAGAATAATTTATTTTACTTGATGAATCTTTAGATTTATAACTAGTTTTATATAATTGTTGGAAGATTTAGTAGTTATTGAAGTTATTTAGGTAAAATAATGTGATATATTTGCATTCTATGGTTGAAATCTTAAAATTTTGGAACATTTGAGTTGTATTAGTAGTTTAGTAGATCTTTGGTTGTATAAGTTTTTCGGTTGAATTGTTGTAAGTTTTGGTAGATGTTGTAGGTATTTAGCTAAAATAATTTGATTTAATTGCATTCTACGGTTGAAATCTTGATATTTATGTAGATTTTAGTTGTATAAGTAGTTTAGTACATTTTATGTTCAAAATTATCATAATAATGAGATTGGTAGTTGGATTTGTAGTTTTGAATGTTAAATTAGTAGAAAAGGAATGAAAAAACAGTTTTAGGCATATAAATATGTGAAGTTGATGAAATTGTGAGGTTTTTGGGGTTTGGTAGGCAGTCTATCCAGTGAAAACCAGGATGGACTACCTCCCTGGCTCGTAACGAGCTGTATGCATCTCACTTCTCACAAGCGGCCTTCAATTGGCCCGTCACGAAAGTGGTAGAATATTGTTAAGTTACACTTTATTGCAGTTTTGGAGTGATGCTAATGAGGTTTTGTAGTTAATTGTTGTAAATGTATAGTTAATTTATTGAAAAGTAATTTACATTGTGATGTTATGTCTGCATGACCGCATCAAGAAGATGGCAAAGAAAGTCAGAAGTGCCATAGGGACGAGATCAGCACGACACCATAGAAGGGATGCCATGAGAGACGCCGAAGAGGCAGCTCATTTGGTTACGGAGGAGGCAGCCAGAGATGAAGTTCAGTTGGGCCGTAGAGTAGCCCAGAAGAATAGGGGAAAGAACCGAGCGCCGCCTTTGCTTGTAAGCCATCGAGATATTCTGTCTCGGGTGACGGGAGACCTTGTCATTCAGAACGCCCTCCATACCCATACCCTATGAACCTGGTCGAATCCGCTCCCGGCATTCCTTCTCGGGTTGGGGCAATAAAGAGTACATGGGAGAGGTGTCGTCTTCCCAGAGATGTTGCTCGAGTACTACGGTGAGCAACAGACAGGTTGTGGGTCTGAATTCCACCAAGGCGGTCATTTCAAATACCATCAAGGAAGTGGGTCACAATATCATTATAGTGGTGATTATCAACACCATCATGATGATTTTTCTACCTTTATGCAGAACCCAGTATACGAAGAGGCGAATGAAGCCCATGTGGAAGAAGAAGTAGTGGGGGAGCAGCCTCACGTGCAGGTATGTATAATAAACCACCATATTTATTATGACAAGTTAAGTTTAATAAATGAGATTATAATTTTTTCAATATTAAACATGTTTTGTAGGGGCAGTGGAGGGGGCAAAGACCGTGGAAAGCCCCACGGAATGAAGAGGGTGTGGAGGGGGTAGCAAGAAAGGATGTTGTCGGACAAGCACATAGGAGAGCTGATAGGGCCATCACCATGGACCCTTACATAACTGCATGGGTCAGTGGAGGTCCATAAAACTTAGAGTTGCTTCGTGGTTTCCCCGCCCACGTTGCATATGACATATACCGGGGAAAAGTAAGTTATATAATTTATGAAACGTCTTTAAGTTCTGATATGATTTCCTCACACTACTGTTAAACTAATATTGTAGAGCCAGACATGCAACTACCAATTCCGGCACAAGGCTCTACGATCTTGGAACCCAACCCCTGGGATGCCAGGGGAGATAGCTGTTGTTGATGACCGGATTGCACACATCCCACACCTAATGTATGAGCACGTGGACAAGGACCTCGACATGGCATTTGTGGAGAGGTGGAAGCCCAAGACGAACTCATTTCACCTACCATTTGGTGAGATGACGATCACCCTCCACGACGTCGGCCAGCAGATGATGCTCCTGATACGTGGAAGGGGGATGGGGGCCATGGAGCATCAATGCCTAAAGGGTAAGACAATCGATCTTGCTCAAAAGTTGGCCGAGGTGAAGGCATATCTGGGGCTGCATAGGAGAGAATTTTCTGTCTCCCACAAGACTCTAAAGGATAGGTGTGAGAGCCGTAAAGTTGTAACTTCCATCCCCGATGTAACATCGACAGGGTATCTACTCCATCTGTTGGGTAGTACCCTATTCGCGGATAGGTCACAAGACAAGATACCTCTATGCAACATAGTGTTTTCCCAAGACATGGATGATGTGGGAGAGTGGGCATGGGGTGCCGGTCTACTTGCTTCCACGTATCGCGAGTTTGGAAACGCGTCGAGGGCTGGGTGTAAGCAGGTACTCGCGTGCTATACACTCATCATGGTAAGTAATTGTGTCTTAAATAAAGAGTGTATTTATCATTAACATATCTATACTAAGAATTTAGACAAACTATGCAGAGCTGGATATACGCTTACTACACGATGTTGGGGCCATAGCAAATTCAGTGGCAAGGTCGGATGCCTTTAGCCATGCAGTGGGCCCCAAATGCTTCTTCGGGAGAGGGTAGAAACTACAGGGCTGAGCTAGATGCCATGCAGAGAATGAGGTATGTGCTTTATACTAAAACACAATTGTTATGACGATGTCTATATTGTAGTTTACATCAATTTGAAACTTATAATCCAATTTAGGTTGAGCGGATTCCTTATGGAGATTTGGACTTCGATGAAGAGAACCTTGCACCCTCACTGTTTCATGGTGTGTTGGGGTTTGCTCATGACGTGACCAAACCCTACATGCCTGATCGAGTGTCAAGGTAGTTTGGGAAAGTCTAGAATATTCCGACAGTGGTGATTGCACCGACTAGAGCCATCCGACCGAGGAGCATACAGAGCTACATGGTGGAGTACACCACCTCACAATGGGTGTGGCCACAAGATGTCCCTTGAAGATATGGGTCCTCCTACTGACATTGGACACGAGGTTGCAGACGACTACATGGAATGGTATTTGGAGCGCACCCTCCTGAAAATAATTCTTCCTACAGCCGAAGAACTTGGAACCGTAAGGGAATTATGTACTGTTTTACAATTCCTACCGTGTAATATACTTCGCTGACATGAAATGTTTTTCGATACTCTTTCAGTGCATGCAACGTGTAAAGGGTTACCTTCACCCATATTATCAGGAAGGAGAGTAGTCTCGAAGATATGTCGCTATATGACTATCCTTGATTGTTAACATGTATTCGGTTGTTAAATTTGGAGGTTGTAAGATTTGTAATGGACTTCTCATGTTGTTTTTCCACGGTGATCAGTTATGTAAGATTCTCATGTTGTATTGAACAAAGCAGTCATAGTTTCCCTACATGGGCCAACATTTTGTGTAAAGAGAATAAGTGCGTCCAAGAACTCACAAGGCAACATATCACAAACAACAAACGACCTTTCCATTCAGATAGAAAATGTTAAACGATACTTAGGACCAACATAAACTAAATAAGGTGACACACGATACATAAAAAACAATAACTAGAACATAACATAACAACAGAAGATAATAATCGTCGTCTAAATGCCAATTTTGACGTTCAACCCATGAAGTTGACAAGGAATCGAGCTAGGAGCTCAGTCGTGGTGGAATGCATTGGACGATCCCTGAATTTCTCAAATTTCAGGGGACAAGTTGTTGTCCACCATTCATCGTAGGATGGTGTTGACCAGGATAATCCCTTAAAACCTTGTCCAATCAACATACATATGTTTCAACATGTCAAACCTTAACCTCAACACCCCTGGAATTTCCCCTGTTCCAGTTACCTCGTTATACTATTCTGATATAACATCCCATTCTAGCTCCGTGCATCCGGGATTTGTTCGAATTGATACATAGTATAAACAAGTAAAGCATCATCTTAATGATAATTGAAGTCATATGTCGCTACTTGTTCTTGAGGAACAAGAAGTGTTATAGTTTATAAGGATTCTTAGTAATGAAATGTACTAAAATTTTACCTCGGTTTGAGGAACACCAAAGAATTCCTACGCAATGGTTGACTTCGTCCAACTTGGAATTAGACGCATGTTTCTACCATTGTTGTTTCCAGTAAAATAACGGTGGTAAACCGTACTATCACGATATCTAATAGACACCCTTCCAAAATTCATGACACTCCAAAATGAACAAGGGAAGTGATGTTTTGTGATGAGAATGCTCTTCCATAACTTGTGTATTCATAGTCGAAGTTGGAGGCACATAGGGTTACAGCTACACTATAATTGACATGCAATTTTGAAATATCTCTTTCATGATGATAGGAGACATAGGCCCGGGTCTTAAACTACAAAGCCTGATGAAATAGTTCATTGTAATGTCACATCTTTGACAACTACATTACACTATGAATCGTTGCATTTCAGCATCCAAGGGTAAGCTAATGAGAGTCTTCACAATAGGGGCTAGTTATAAGCCCATTTGTCAGATTGGACAATGTTGGCCCAATTGTGGGTTTAATGGACTTAGTTGTGCTTCATTATTAGCTTTTGATAGTTTATTAACTAAAAATAGCATGTTACCAACACAAGATTTTACAATAACAACAAAAATAATATATCACTATAGAAATAAACATTACATGGTCAAACATCACCATAGTCACCCAAATCCATATGAGTACTATGTTTTTTCCTACCCCATGCATCTTGGGTATGTCTATCTGCCACATCATAGTCATAAGCTGCTAACCGGTGAAGTAAAGGTACAACCATTTTATTAATCGAAGGTTCGTGGTGATATTTCCACAACACATTGTGCGGAGGAAGGGGCGAGTTGGGATGTATGACAACTTGTGCAATAAAATAGACATCGGGAAACCGTTACGAGTACAGAACAACATAGTACGAAATAACGATTGAATGTGAATGTACGAAACTTACCAAAACCCAATGTTGCTCATGTGGTATGTGACCTAGACATATAATTGGGATATGTTGACCGGGCACATGGTTTGGTGCTGCACGTATCGGCAAGTGTGTGCTGCTATTGTTATCACCGAGAACTACCAACACTATATTGAATGTAGTAGAAGCAATCGTCCTCATGTCAGGAATAGTAAACCACTTCCACGATGGAGCGGTCGGCCAAGAACACTTCATGTTCAGCTTGCAAATTATTGGTTGTTGAGTGGTCGATGAGAAATCAACTTGCTTTGAACCTCCCAATCGGTTTCTACCGTCCTTACCATGGCATCTCTGATCTATCCCCAATCATCTTGGTCCATGCCAAGCCCAAGAGCTATGGATCAATATCCACAATTTCCATCAGAGACAATCTTATACCACCCTTGAATCGATTGTCCCATACACCGCCATATTTTGTGATATTTCTTGTTGACAAGTAGTCTCGTCCCTTTTGAGCAAGGAGGTTGGCCGGATCCATTAGGATTTTCATTCCTCCTCGTGTTTTTCTTATGCTTCTTCAGTGGTGTTTGGTCCTTGTCTACCTCTGAACTCTCCCGTGCACAGGGGAGTCTTTTGTTCAGTGCATCGACCGGTCTGCCCTTGTGCTTGAAGTTTACGGGCTCATCAAGCTTCATTCTTCCGGATGCATTATCTTGTTTAATATTCTAACAGCCATCAGGTGATCATCCACTGATAATTTGTCAAACTCCTCTCTAGCAAAATCGTTTATCAAAGACATGTTCACCTTCATCTTTATCTTCCCATCATCAATAACAATTGGAACATCAGATATGGATAGAGTTCTCCAGAATATATAAATTCCCTCTAATGGTAAGGCATGTCTCGTGTGCACGTATTTTACAATGACGTGATAGTAGGGGATCCCGTACCTGGTCATATTTGTGCATCTGCAATACGGCTCGGGGTTTGATAATTGCCCGTTCTTGTACTCATCCATTAGACGATTAAAAGTCGGTGACAATACCTTGTAGTGAAACAAGTTGAATATGGCAGCACCATCTATGAGCTTGAATTGTGTTTCTAAAATCGTATTCAAGCTGCCCTTTATATCTCAAGCTTGATTTTGCAGCAACATGTGGTACTCAGCGAAGATGGTCGATACGTTGCCGTTTGGTCCGAACAAGTATTTCTTCAACAGAGAATGAGCACCTTCAACATTGTTTCATTCACGAAAGATGTTTCGAAATCATAAATGTCATTGTGTTATATGAATGAAAACATGAATTGAAGTAATAAAAGATTTACCGGTTTGTAGTATTTTGTCCAAGCGTGAATACGTCATCTGTCCATGCAGCGACAAGCTTCTCCTTGTGCGGCTTGAACCAAGTTTTGTGCGCGTAAGCATGTAACATTGGTAGGTCACACCAGTCGTTTAATAGTTTTTCATACTTCGAATTGTAGTCTCATTCTGAAGTGCAATAGAACAGGTTCTTGTACGCATTTTCCGCTCTAGTCTCTCTATCCTTATCGACGCACTTCCTCGCAAATATCTCGATATTGCGTTGCACGTGAAGTCGGCAAAGCAAGTATTTGGCGTTCGGGAACATACTATAAACGGGGTTCATCAACGCAGCCTCCCTATCTGTCACCAGACAAATTGGATGTCATTTCACTTTCAAGAACAACTTTGCAAGTTGCTCTATATCCCATGTGTAGGTCTCAGTTTCCTCGTGTGCAAGGAATGCTCCAGCGACGTTGAAATTTTTCCACGTTGAGGTGACACCAACAACCTCTAATAAGGGACTGTCATTACTGTACAGCAAATGAAGTTAGAATCACCATAGCTTGATTTGACATAATACAATACATAAATTTGGGGAGATGGACTTCCACATTAGTCGAGTACGTGGAGTCTAGCAAAATCACATACGGAAATTCCTTTAGAAGTCATATCCCTTTGGGCTTGCAAAGAACACATCTTTGATCTTGTTTGTTTCACGATCGGACGTGTATTCCACATAATTGTTGTTCTCATTGTACTTCTTAAAGCACTCTTGCATTCCTTCTCTCTTAAACTTTTGGTTGCAGTTGTAGATCTGCTTAATGCTCGTGACATTTCCTGGGCTCGACAATATTCCCAGCACATACCTGGGTTTGAAATGTACTTCGGCCATCTCTCTCATCAACTTTAGCTCTTCCTTAGTGGGACGACGCATTGTACGCATTCCCGTGTATGTTTTCACTAATGACATGGTTGTGGGTTCCATTACGGACAAAAATATGCCACATACTCTTATAATGTTTGTATTCTTATATTTGCATTCTTGTCCAATATAAAGCAATATAATACAACATAACACAACATAAAACATAATGCAGCGTAACAAATATATCTTACTACAACATTAAACCTATGTAGTCATAATTGAACATGATGATCGTTCGAACTATACAATGTTAAATATATAGTCAAACTAACCTGATTGTTGTAATCTTCAGACAAATATAATGCATTTGGATCTACGCCTTGTTCCATGTGTTCTTCATACTGAGAATGAGTAGATTCATCATCCTCTTCATCTTCTTCCCTTTCAATATTGATTTTCTTAAACTTTCATAGAAAAAACTTCTTCATTTTTATTTGGAATGAAGAGAAATGGTGGGAATAGCTATGGAAGGGGTGAATGTAATGGTGAAGGATCATGCTGATATAACTTGTATAAATAGGTGAATATGGAGTAACTATATGGTTGTAAAAGTGGTCAAAATGAGCAGTTTTGGGTCTATTCAATTCATTTTTCAGCCATTGATACATCAAACAGAGGTATGAGCTTGATAAGACAGCCTAATTTTGAGTTTTGCGAATCAGACTTCGACTCGTGACGACTTAACTATATACCACTCGTCACGATTGACACCTTGCCAGGTCGTGACAAGCTGGATTATTGGGCTATTTCTCCCTAACTAGTTCTGGCCCATACAGATTTACATTGGACCTTATAAGTACATTTGAACAGATAAGTCACATTTTCCATACATGGGCCGTGAAGAGCTAGATTGTTGGGTTATTTTCCTTTGTTTACTTTTATGTTTTGTTGTTTCATGTTAATGCCCATCATTTTTTCATTTTCAATTTGTTAATGGTTTTGTTGGTGGTGTACAGCTAATCGTAATGTAGTCAATTTTTTAATCTCTTACCATTAAACTACATAAGGGTGAAAATATTAAGACACTTAATGTTACACGATTACTGAATAATACATTGTTCAAATAGCATTACATTGTTTTCAAATAAGGCGATTCTTCTTTTGATATCTCTCCCAGGGAAATTTCGTATGTTCCCTGTAAATTTTCATAAAACAAACACAAATCATGGGTTTGGATCTCTCTTATGATCTCTAAGACGCGTTACGTCTCTAACCGCTCTAACTTTATCCAAATATTTGATATCTTTTTTAGCCTTAAAATTGAACCTCATAAGATCTTCATTCTGCTCACTTAACACATTTCTCTCTTTCCCCAGTTCATCAATAACCTCTTGTACTCGCTTAAAGAATGGTGGCTTGATCTATTCTATATAATTGCAACCTCCTTCATTATTTGGTTTGTTCACATCATATGTGCCGAATAAAGGACGCCCCCAGAACCTTCTACAAAAGTTCCACCGACCCTCCACGGTTTGTTGAACTAAAGGAAAACCACAATAACACACTTTATTTGTTGTGACTGATGAAGATGATGAAGAAGCCATAGAATACCAGTGCGATGAATGTGGAATGGAGCTTGTGGGTGTGGAAACAATTACATAACAAACACTCTTTTATTGGAGTTCTGGAATAGGGTTGCGGAATAGACCTTGTGCAATACAGCTGTATGTGAGTTGTATCCAGCTTCTGTCCATTGTGAGTGTAAACCAGCTGTAACCAACTATGAATTGCAGAATGCCAAGTGTCAATTTTAGAAATCACATCGAGCCTTCCTAAATTGCATTTACATACTACACCATTAACATCTACACGAAGTAGACTACTTCCCAGATATATGTCGGGGGATGATTTTATGTCCTACATTATGTGACAACATCCCAAATAGGTGATTACAACACATAACATTCAATACAAACACTTTCATTCACTTATACAATGTTTTCATCCCGTCGAACGCCCTTACAACCCCGTAAATCCTAGCATCATGATTGTATGTCATTTTCTTGTCCAAAATATCATAACGAGATATAATTAACCATTTTAAACTAGTAACCATACTTAAAAACCCCTAATATTTCTCTTTCATTCATTAAAATAACGTTTTCATCCTACCGAACGCCCTTACAGCCCCATCATGCCCAACACCATGATTTTATGTGACTTTCTTGTCAAAAATGACATAAAACGGCTTAAAAAAGCATTTAAAACCAATTAAAATACATACAAACATCTAAAACACCTCCTATCATTAATTTGACCCAATCGTCATGAGCAGTTGCAATGTTGCTTGTCACGACTTCCCATCGGTCCACTCGTCACGAGCTATGTAGAGTCACTCGTCATGAGCCATGTCTACCCTTTCGTCACAAGTGGCATGAGATTGGATCGTCACGACCGAGTATGCGATGGATAGCAAAAAATACCTGCGATAGAGACGAGCCTAGTTTTTATTGTAATATATGATGCCATTAGCATTACAGGGGTTGGCTTTAGAATGAATCAAACCTTTTTTTGTCTTAACGTGAGTGTCGGGCATATACCCACTTGTCTCACGTGTCGGACACCCATCAAACTCCACAAGATCCGGCTGTTAAATCCAGAATGTCCTCAATTAGTGACAGCAGCATGTTTCAAACCCGGGCGGAATTTTCATGTCACAGATTTACTCCTCCCTACCAACCACTCGAACAACACCCCAGAGGATGAATGAATCAAACCTTGTAAGTAACTGACGAGTACGATTTTCTTGGGATTCCATGGGTACTAGTTTGTCACAGGATTGAGGGGTAAGAAGATGGGAGAATAAAGAAAGACGGACAAAAAATGTGCGTTTGGTTTAATTGTGGAATTTCGTTGTATTGTATGGTGTTAAAATTTTAACTCTTAATTAAGTTTAGAACCTTTTTAGAAAAAACAAATGACATGCCAACACTTCGATTTTGACTTGGCATTATCACAACCTATTTAAAATAAGAATTTGTTTGATATGAAAATGGATATTAAAATAAGAAGTAAGAATATATTTAATTTAATAACTAGGATCAATCATATAGTCAATGATCAATGGTCAATGATAAACGGTCAACAATCAATAACGCTAATTCACGGTTAGTGGTTGGTGTATTAACATTAATGCATGGTTTCTTTGTTTTAGTGTAAGGTTTTTTTGATATAGCGGGTGGATTCTGTTAGAGGTGAGCAAATTTATACATTCCTGTTGATCTGATCCTATAATTTGCCAATCCAAATCGGAAAAGTCAGTATCATAAAATACTCGTTTAGTTTGTCCAATCCAATCCGGCTTGTTTAACCGGATACTCGGACTCGATACTGATCACGATATTTTCCATCACGATATTTTTCATACCGGATATCCATGAATCCGGGAATATTATTAATATTATGTTTCTTCCGAAACTATAAAATATAAATGAGTAACAAATTTTTCTGAGAATGATTAACATATTTTCAAAACTATTATATTTGTTTTTCAATCCACTAAGAATGATCTTAATCCTTACTGCTTACTGGGCGAGACTCCCTTGATAGCATCGTTAAAAAGCGTAAAGACCTGAAATTCACTGTTAGAACTTAGAACTAGAAAGTCCCACATGAATAGAAACTTCTCTGTTTCTAGGTAATAATCTACTAACATTGTTTTCTAAAAACAAATTTTAATTCATAAAAGAAGAACAACAGTAGGGTTATTACTTATTAATATTTTTTATTAGTCTTTGTTATTTACTAGTTTTATAACTAGATAAAAAATAAGTAAATAATAAATTTAATTCATTCTTCTTCTATGAAGTGAAGATAACGGATATCCGGTATAACTATCCGACCGGATCCGGTATAGCTAAATATCTAACTTGTACTGGATCAGATACGAAACGGCATTTTTCTTTAAAAATGGATATCCACTATACCGGATCGGATCAATCTGTTTCCTCACTCCTAATTTATGTGCATTAGCGCATGGTTTCTTTCCTTTAGTGCATGGTTTATGTTAGCACTAGTGTATTTTTTCTAGGTATTAGTGCATTGTTTACATGCATTGGTGCATGAGTTTTGTTGAAAAGTACAATAGTTTTCTTGAAAAGTCTCATGAGTTTTACTCTAACGTGTATGAATTTTGTTGAAAAGTACAAGTGTTTTACTGTAAAGTGTACGGGTTTTGTTGGAAAATGCATGAGTTTTATTGTAAAGTGCATGAGATTTGTTGATAAGTGCATGAGTGATAATGTTCTTGTTTATCGATCATAAAAATTATGAATAAGGATTGCAAACAAACAAGGCATTGTAGAGAATGATTGCGAGATTAAGATCTCACATATGTATACCTAACAAACACTAAACCTTATTAATTAGAATATAGCGGAAGTAAGGGTTGAACCACAGGAGACTATCAAATTGTCTTGATTTCATTTAAAACACTTGTGATTAAGAAGGGGGTTTTGGTTTGTAAAACAAAAGAAAATGCTGAAATTGTGTTTTTGACGTATAAAAGGGAAAAGATCTTAGCAAAGTAAATATCCATGTTTAACTGATGATAATGATCATAGTAAGTTCATAAAATAACCTAATAGTAAATTGATCCAATTCGTATGCAACAATTATCTAGTACCTCAACCCGAATATACTAAACATGTCCAAATTAGTTAACTACGACGACCGCCTATAGTTCAAACAAATGGAGGAATTAAGCAAAGAATACCAGGAAATAGAAATAGCAACTGGCATCTACTCCTGTCATGTAATTCTCTACACAATTCCTAGTTTAACTGAATCTAGAAATAAATGCTTGCTTCGAAGATATTGATTATGACGACCGCCAGTAATCTATCCTTGCATGTGTGAAAGACTAATTTAATCATAGGAGATCAGTCTAGAAAGAAACTAATGATTCAATTAAACATTCAAGAGAAGAATAATCAAATTTATGCTATAAAGAAAAAGCTCACATTAATAACCAATTAAACACATCAAAATACTTCACTAAGAAAGAGGAGATTAGCTCCTCATAGTAGACTTATAGAAATATAGAAATGAGAAATGCTTCAAACAAACTACGAAACTCCCAAACTGCTCTCAAACTTGTTCTAACTGTGTCTCTCTAAGTTAAGAAAAGAGAAGCCTTTATAAGTTTTCAATCCTTAACCTAGAAGATATCTAATAAACTAGTAATATAATAAGAATTAAATCTTCAAATTCCGGAAAATCAGAACTAACAACCATAAAATCATAACCAAAAGATAGCAGGAAAAATATAAAGTGTTTCTATCGCGGAGAAATCGGCGGTCGTCGAAGTGGTTTTGGCGGACGTCTGGACTTGTAATTCCAGATATAAGTGAACTCTTCCGGCAGTCACCGATGTGCATCCGCGGTCGCCGACGTAAGATCAGTCTCCGACTCCTTTAACTTTGTCTTGGTCTTCAATGTCGCGTGTCTCCGTCTTCACTTCATCTTCTCTTCACTCCGTCTCTACTTTGTCTCTAACTTCCTCGTAAAACACCAAAATGAGATAATGTGTTTGTAATGTGTTACGCACCAAATATTCCATAAATATGATCATTATCATACTAAAACTATGCTTATACTATACTGTTATACCCGTTGTAGACGTGTACATCAAATATCCTCACACTTGAACTTCTACTCGTCCCGAGTGGAATAAGAATACCACCCATCTCTCAATGTTAATCATGTAGAAACCCCAAGTACAAAAGACACTCTCATAGTAGTAACATCCAATAAGCTCACTTTCCAAATCAACTCAACCTATACAAATCATCTATCTCTCAACATAAAATGCTAACAACCTCACAAAAATATAGTCATTTATAGAATGTGATCGTGACACTCAAGTAGTTGTAGCAATATGCTCAAGAATATCCTAAATCTCATCTAAAAGAAATGTCAAGAAAAGTAAAAGAAAAATCCTAACTCCAGCCTAAACACCTCTTCTCCGAACTCCACATAATGACCTACTCCACTCAATAATGTTCATCTCAACAAATGCAAGTCAACCACCAATTCCTAAGAAAGAAATACGCATAGCACAACCACAACAATATCCATCAAATACCAAACAAAAAGTCTAATCCTAGTGTCTACTCCATACCATAGCCAATAATGCCCCAGAAATCTCCATAATAAAAATAGTGATAAAAAATGCATCAAAAATAGACAATAAAGCTCTAGAAACTCCACTAAGAGATCTAATCATGCTATCTCAATGAGAGGTAAAATAAAAATAGAATCTACACCTTACCACTCCATATGAAACCTACCCAAAACACTCCTATACTCCAACACTTATGTCTCCAGCGCCAAAAATATAGATAAAACCATCCTAATCACTCAAATTCTTTTCACTCCAAATCTTGCTTAAGTACCCTTTTGGGTTTTCACTTAACACTCTCAACAATGATCTCACCCACCTCACAACTCTCAAGAATCTCTTTTTATCAGGCCTAGTACCAGCCAGATTACCTGCTTATTACATGCGTGCCCCGAAAGATTTTCCCTCATCCTAGGATTTAATTTTGGCTCTTTTAACATTTATGCCTCTTTCTCTAGACTTACAGAGAATATGTACAAATAACAATATATGAATCTACCTCGCCACACTTAAACTAAGTGTTGTCCTTAATGCGAATATCGGATATAAATAAAGAGCAAGGGGAGAATGGAAGAATACTGCTAATGTCGTGGTTGTGGTGGTGGTAGATAGTCTTGGTAGTGGAACCTAGCAAAAGCATCCCACTGCTTCATCTGTTGCATCATTAGCACCATATGTTCCTCCTGGAAAACTCATCGGGCGTCTTGCCCATCCGAGAGAGTATCATGGACTCAAGTAAAGGTCGTGAAGCGCTGGTCCAGGTCCTGCACACTCTCATAGGCCATGTGCCCATAGTCATCATCCATAGGTGCAAGTGTCAGGGAAGGAGGAGGTGGGACGTAAATCCCAGCTATCAAATGGAGGTCCCACTCAGTGTAATCTAATCCCGGATATGGAAAAGGATCTGGCCTAGGAAGCGCAAAAAATGGGCATTCCGGTTCTCAAATAAGTATGTGTAGACCATCCGCGGAACTATAACCCCATATTGAGGTCCCTCAATATAGACAACGTTGGACCTCAACAGCTGCATATCTCGCTTGTGACCCGCGGTGAACCGTTATGTGCGGAAAACAAGCTCCTCACTCTCCGAACCCAGAATGCTAAATGCGCCGCCGATCACAGTAATCATGCCCCTGATGCATATCTTTCCCCTACTTTTTCCCTGAAACTTCTCGCAAGCCTTCAAGGACATATCTGCCCAGTCAGTAATTGCATTTCCATTACGCGTAAAAGTCCACAGAGCCTCCAAATCCCTCGTCGAGATATTGTTCACCTCCGCATGTCTGAAACATCCTATCCGAATCACCTTGTGGGTGAGGCGAAGGCATGGGTGCTACCACTAGTAGTTGTAGTTGGTGATCCCAATATCATAGTTCGCAACCGTAGACCGGAGGAAGAACTCATAAGGGTCGTGCTCTTCTTCTTCCAATGCCACTGGTGTGAAGGTAATTCCGAAGATGCTTTGCAGATCAGGAAGTGATACTATTAGCTCATTCCTGAACTTGATTCATCTATACTCAACAACGCAGAAAGTAATAAGAAACTCCCTCGTCCAGCTTACGTAGGTGGGAGTGGGCTCGTCTACAAGCTCACAGATCCTAGTGTGCGCGAAAATCTCATTTATACATCCATCAATACCCCATTCCCTATTGAAATCAGGATCGAAGAACATTGTTCTCATAATGTCACAATGGCAAATGTTGTAATAGATGGTCGCCGAGTCGGCAGTTTTCTTGTTTCTCTTGGTGGGACGGTTGGGGTCGCTCCTCGAAGATAACACACCGTTTCTCATAATTTACAAGTGATTTGAAAAGCCGAGAGAAGAAAGTTACCAGAAAAGATGAAGAAACAACGGTGGCAGTCGCGGTCGCCAATCGGCGGTCGCCGAAGTGTTTTCTATTTTCTGGGATTAGGGCTCGGCGGCGGGCGCGGGGGTCTATCGGCGGTCGCCAAAATATGTGTCTTCGAGAAGGTTGTAAATAAGAGTCGCGCTCGACAAAATTCTCTCGAGGTTGTGCTTTATAAGTATCGGCGGTCGCCGGAGGGGATCCGCGATCACCGAAGTCAAAACTCAAACTGGGATTTGGGTTCCGAACAAATATTTTCTTGATACACCCTAATTCATGTCCAAGCCCAGCAAATGAGTACTCAAAATGAAGAGCAAAGAAGCACAAACCTATTGTAATTGGTGGCGTGGGCTAATTTTGGCTGAATCTTTCGGAATTTGGCAAATTGTGAATGACTGGCGGTCGCTGAAGACTATCCGCGGCCGTCGATTTTGTTTCGGGTGAGGGAAAAACGATTTAGGCTTAGAAATTTGAGGGGAAAGGGGTATTGTATTTTAGGGCATAATTTCGGTAGGTTTAAGGGGTAGAATGAGGGATTTGTGTGAACTGGAGTGAGGGGGGAGGTGTATTGTGTGTTTAAGGTTTATGAGTTTTGTGGGAGAAGAAGAAGAATAATAGGGAAGGGTATTTTTGTAATTTGTATTTTACTAGCTTTAAAATTCATAATTCCTCACAAAAACGCACTACACTCGTTCACCTCATTCTTTTCACACTACTCTATTGTTTTTCTTTTTTTTTCACTCTATTAATTTTCGCTCTACTTTTGTATTAGCTCAGTCTTTTCACACTCAGAATGTTTACCTCACAAAACCTCACTTTCAGAGTTTTACTCTATTTTGAAAATTTTAGTTCAAAAGACAAAACAAAATTTTGCAATATAGTTCAAAATATTTTTACAAAAAATGACTCACTTACTCGGTCTACTAAAATTTTAAAATGAAAGCTAACTAAGTAAAGAAACTACCTGACTCGGGTTGCCTCCCGAGAAACGCCTTATATAGAGTCGTGGCTTGAATCCTTTTTTGGCTCAACTCATGGAAGATTCATCCGAGCCCTTGGCAGTTTTGACTCGCTAAGCTTGGATTCGACTATCATCAGAAGTCATGTGAGTACGACCTTGTTGGCATTCTGTTCTAGGCTTCTTGGCCTTGTTTCTGGACTCAATGTTGTCCTTCCCACACTTAGACTTTTTGGGGAATCCATTAGTGTCTTGCTTTCCCTGCATATATAAATCAACAACTTGGGGATCAGACCCTTCTTGCAAGGTTAGTCCGGTGGGGCAATTGCCCAAATCCTCTGTGGTACTGAGCATCAGCTTGCTTGTACCCTCACTACTTCTGTTTTCCGAGCATGGTACAACAATGATAATCCCCTAAAGACACTCAACCGCTGGATTATTGATGGTTTTTTTTTGTCAATTGTGAAAGTAACGGTCCTACCACAAAATCCCACCGTGGTTGTGCTAGCTCATACATTAGTCAGTGTGGTTTTCATAAATGGCCTCCCTAGAATTATGGGAAGGACATTGGCCTAATACTTCATTTCCATGATGTAAAAGTCCGCGGGGAAGTGAACACACCCACGCATACTAATGCGTCTTCTAGCTTACCTAGCGAAAGTATGTTAGACTTGTCAGCTAATTGAATGGCGACTCTAGTGAGCTCTAATGATCCTAGGCCTAATTCATAAAAAAGATAAGAGGGAAGGGCATTAATAGACGCATCTAGATCGAGCATTGCTCGGCCCATATCAATTCCTCCAATGTTGATTGATATTGTGAACGTGTTGGGGTCCTCCTCTTTGCTAGGTATATCTATTGTAGAATGAAGTGTGTCCCTCTTCTTCTTCCTTAGAGATCTTCTTTCTTGTTCTAATTTCTTTGCTCCTACTTCCTCCAGAATTCTCGTAGCAATCGGGTGAGCTCTCATCTCTTCATACATGGGTGTTCCTTCCTCGATGTCGTTGAACACCTCTAACAACTCCTTGCGCCTTTGTAGAATCCTCTTTCCGTCTAGAAACTATGTCGGGTCTTCACTACTGATAGCTTCCACACATCTAGTGGCTTGAGAATCTACGACCTCATCATTGATCTCAATTGGATGGTACCAGGTGCCTATAGGTGACAGACATATGTCCTTGGAGTCGCTACTTACGACTATTGGATAAAAATGACCTCCGAGGCGTTGTGGTTCTTCATGATATACATCGTTAGAATCTTCACTCTTGAAGCACCACCGGAGACGCACATTGTTATTGTCCCGGTTCTCACTGTTGACGAGACGCCACCTCTCTTCTCTATCAAGTTTGTGACCGCCTAAAGGTGTTCAACGCTCACCAATGTTCTGTTCTAGCTTAGTCTCTTCCTCTCGACGGCAGACTCCTAAATCAGATCAGTGGTCACCAGAGTCTAACTCTTGGCTCTCTCCAGGTTCTCGGTGGACATAGTTTGGTTCCTTACACTCATACCCAAAGCTGCGCTCTAACAACTATATATACTCCTGACGTTCTCGAGCGTCTTTCCGGCTCTCGTCTAAATCTCTCTTTACCTCTTTGCAACGCTCTCAACGGAGGCTGCCTAAAGTGTTCCAGAGTTTGCCGAAAACGAATTTGCTTTATGGATCATGCTCACGGAAGTGGGCACTAAACTGGTGTCGGTGGTCACGGAATTTAACTGCGTTGTCTCGGAAGCAGACGTTCCAAAGGGTGGGGCAATCGTCGGGCAGAGATTTAATTTTCGCAAAATCATATTCGATGTTTCAGCGGTCGCCGCTGAAGCCGAACCTGGATTCTTCCTCTTGTTCTATTGTCTCCTTCGAGCTTTGCATAGAATTCTCACTTTGATCACTTTCCTCCTCTTCTTCAGAAACATTCTCACCCAGCCTCATCATGCTCACGTTCCTTACATTTGAGTTTCTCCCGTTTTGTGAAGGAAGACGACCCGATAGTTTTTGCTCAAGCTTTCCGACAACGTCTAAGATTTGGGTCATGGTTCTTTTGAGAATAGCCATACTCTCATTTACCTTGGTAATAGATGAGCCTAATTCTTTGAATCCATCATGTAGATCAGTGTTACTCGCAGCTGGAGCTCTAATCATTTTGTCATAAGACGCTTGAGGTTGATGCGCTGGTGGATTCAGTTGATTCTCCGTGTTGTTCCACTGGAGATTAGGGTTATTTCTCCAAGGCTGATTTCCTTGGTTTCTTTTAGGTAGGCCTTCCTTGTTGAAATCCCAATACATTTACTTCCTCTTGAAAAGTCGGACATGCTTTTGTAGGGTGGAGATAATCTCCACAAGCCTTGCAAACTTTCACTTGATGTGTCATACCTCGGAGCTTCAACCTCCTAATTTGTTCTTTTAGTAGTGCAACCTCATTTGCTTTGACTTGCTTGGAACTCAACACATTTCTCCTTATCAAGCCTCGCCCAGTGTATTGTCTTGAGTCATCCGCCAGGGTTGCAAAGACTTTCATGGCTCATGCGTACGTCAACACCAAGATACTCCCTTGGCATGCTGCGTTGACCATCATGCAATCATCCTCTCGAAGACCGCTGTGTAAGTATAATATTAGGTCATGGTCCTAGTTGCAATTGTAGGGATAACACTTGATAAGATTTTTGAACCTCTCAATGTAGTCGTAGAGAGATTATCCTACCTCCTACCCAATGTTTCAGATCTGCTTCTTGAGCATATTTGACTTGATGGTTGGGTAGTATTTAGCTAGAAATAACCTCTTCATGTCAACCCAATTGGTTACAC